>NW_023416335.1:39917746-40000246 GCF_014108235.1 Myotis myotis
CTCTCAGAGCTGAGGATGGCCCACAGCAGCCAGTAAGAAAGTCATGCCTTGCTCCAGTAACCACAGGAAGTGGATTCTGCCCACAGCCACGTGAATCTGAAAGCAGATCCTTCTCCAGTCACATCTTGAGATGAGAATTCAGTCCTGACTGCCATCTGATTGCCGTGTAGAGAACCCAGCTGGGCCATGCCCTGCCCCCTGCCCCACAGGAACTTCGAGAGTGAACATGTGCGTTGTTCTGATCACTAAGTTTGTAATAACATTTTACACAGCAGTAGCAAATTAGTAGTGCCCTTCCATAAATGGTTTACATATGCAAAAGATTTATTTATTATTTCTGTTATGTTAGGTGGCTCAGGAGGCGGCGCAAGAAATAGAGTCCAGTGAATCAGAAAAGAAAGGAAAGGAAAAGGTTTATTCTGCGTCCCCGGGAGACCCACGTACCCCAAGGACAGGGCACGTGGATTCACGCCAACAGGGAGGGGGGCGCTTTTATTATACTGCGGTTGAGTGAGGGGCGGGGACATGAGCTGAGGAATTCTCTGCTGCAGGGGATGGGCGGAATATTCAGGACGAAGCTCTTATCTGTGTGGGGGTATGTGAATTCAGGGAGAAGAAGCTGGTATCTGTGTCTGGCACCTTGATCTGTGAGAAATTCCAGGGGAAGTCCATTATCTTGTCATGTCTGCATGTATCCGATCCTGGGCTCTCTCCGACCTAACAATTTCAATTTTGGAGATTATTCAACATGAACTCTTGTTCATTTTTAAGGCGGCTGTGTATTTCAGTGATGGAGGCTCCCAATTTTATTTAACCAGTCCCCATTTAATGGACTTTTTGTTTGTTTTCCTTCGAAGGATCCCATTTGGTCACCAGAAAATACATGAAAAATATGTAAGTGGCTTTAAATGCCCAGGGACAGTAAATTATTTTTTACTTCTGCTTTAGTTTCTGCTTCCCAGTCCTTTTTGCCTTTGAATAATTTCTTCCAGATGAGGTTTTAGTTGGGATTACTAACCATTTTGGTCTGCTAAGAAAGAACTGAGGGGTTTTTGGAATACAGGACTCTCAATGCTGAAACCAGAACAGCCCCTGCTGGGGGTGGGGAGGGGTGGGTGAGATAGGGGACAATTGAGCACCCTGTGATCCCTGTAGATGTTAGGATGAAAGGAAAAGGAACCAGTCTCCACAGTTGCAGGTGACTTCCTCCAGCCTCAGCCACTGTGAGGAAAGAACCATCCCCTCTCCCCTGTCTGGCTCTGCTTGGCCGCCCTGCTCCTCTTGGTTCTGGGATTCCCTTGGAAGCCTCTGCTAAAAGTAAATTTGCCAGTGTGCTTATCTAACACAGGAATGAAAAGAAGACTTTGGATGTTTCCCGAACAATAATCTACCTCTTTTTATCAGCGGGATAAACCACTCAACCTAAAAGAATAGTTATCCACACAGGGCTTGGATTATCACCTCATAAAACAGCAGGGTGCTTCTGTTATCACCTAAATAAAGCCACCATCAAGCTGGAACAAATAGGCCAGGAAGAGCAAGTCTCTGAAAAGCTGGAGACTGCACTTTTTAAAGGCTTCAGAATGTGCAGCAGAGCGGCTGGTGGTGGTGCTTAGAGTTAGAGGGGCCAGAGGCCTCTCAATCTTAGTTTGCCCATCTTCAGGGCCTAGGACAGTGATGGCGAACCTATGACACGCGTGTCAGAGGTGACACGCGAACTCATTTTTTTGGTTGATTTTTCTTTGTTAAATGGCATTTAAATATATAAAATAAATATCAAAAATATAAGTCTTTGTTTTACTATGGTTGCAAATATCAAAAAATTTCTATATGTGACACGGCACCAGAGTTAAGTGAGGGTTTTTCAAAATGCTGACACGCCGAGCTCAAAAGGTTCGCCAACACTGGCCTAGGACATAGTAGGTGTTCAATAAACCTAGGTCCCAGCCCGCTACGAGAGGCAAGTAGGTCGTGCTGGTTGGACAGAAGCGGCCAGGCATTTCAAGAGGGGCAGAGAAGCACGTTCTAACTTGATGTTACCCAAGTATTAAGTCCCCTTGGAAAGAGGCGCTGAGGGGAGCCCCAGGAGCACAGGCGGCCCTGCTCCTGCACTCAGAAAGGTAAAGAGCTAAGTTTACTGGGTACATGCTTACTATCTCCAGACACAGATGCATGGAAATGTGCTGAGTAGTGCATGTGAGGGTTTCCGTAAGAAAGGATGGCTAAGAGGTGCTTTCTCCTGTGCAGGGGAGAGAGTCCCTGCTTTAAGCTTACCACGTCATGTTGAAACAGGAAATTTGGACAGGAACTGCACGGTGTTCCCCTGGGCAGGATGTCTCCCTGGCTCTTGTCAGGTGAAGTCTAAGAATGAAAGCACGGGCGAAAGGTGGCATAGCATAGGTGGAAATTTATTGAGAAACAAGCACAGACTCCCACGTGGGGAGGGGGAAAGAGTCCCTTTTTCCATGGTTTATAAAGGCTGCAATTTTTTGTGCCTCAATATCCCCTCTGATTGGTCACTATTCCTCTCTGATTTGGTCGCTATAGCAACTCCTGAGCTCAAGTTTCAAGTGAAGTACCTGCAGTTCCCTCCTTCTTCTTTCTTATTGTTCTCTTATTCCCTCTGGGCTTTTCTTCCTCCTTTATTTTGTAAATGTGTACCTTTTGCTACTCTCAGCTCCCTTATCTTATGGAAATGTTACTTCTGCCACTCCCTTGTCTTATAGAAATGTAACTTCTCCCAGCTCCCTTGTCTTATGGAACTGTACCCTTTTGCAACTCTGTAACCATGTGTTTTTTCCATGGACCCCTTAATTTTTAAAATTTCCTAAACCTGCCTATTTCACCCCTAAAAATTCCTATTTTACCCCTAAAAACTACTTTCAATGTTTCTTTGTAAAGCATTCAAAACTATTGTTCTGTTCAGGAGGAAAAACACACACACACACACACACACTTTCATATGCTAGAAGATTTTACATTAAAGGACTTTTAGTATTCTCTTTCTTGGACTCAAAAAACCCAATTCACATACCATTTCCCCAGGGACAGCAAATCAATTTGTGTGGCAGCTTTGGGCCTTTCAACCCCAGCTGTCCTTATGCAGTCATGCTTCTCCGAGACTCAAGACTCGGGGAGAAAGCTGTTACCTGCGCTTGCCAGTTCAGGACAGTAGTCAGGCTAAGTGGAATATAAAGGGGCCCCAGGGAATGAGCACCCTCTTTTCACTCGTGATACTTCTAAATAGAGACACAGATGCCTATGCGTTTGCTACTTTTACTTGCCAGTTTCCAGTCAGCAGAAGAGCATATAAAAATAAACAAACAGACAACACATCTGTTGGGAAAGAAAACAAAATGATTAATTGAGAGCAGGGCCAGGTCCTAATGAATCAAAAAGGCCATTAAAGATTTTTAGAAACCACAAAAACCTAGAGTCTCACCTGTTTTCACCAGAAAATGTTATCAAAAAGAGAGCTGTGGCTACACCACTGTTTCACCTGGGCCATGGGAACAAGGAGAGGAGCCGGAAAATTGGGTAGGAGCATCAGATGAACTTCCCTTTGTCTGAGGTCACAGCCAGCAAGAAGAAACAAAGGGAGGTAGTGACCAATCCTGATTCCCTCTCTACATTTTCTCCTCTTACCGCCCTCATTTCCCACCCCCACACTCTGGCTCAGCGATCTTTTAGTGCTGGACTTTCTGACTCTGCATCTTAGGAAGAAGCTAGGCTTGCCTCCCTGAAAACGTCATTCAAGGTTTTTGCAAGAATCATTTTGGTCTCCTTGGTTGCTTCAGCCCATCCAGATGATGTGTGCATCTTTCACAAGTCCCTGCTGAGAGAGGCAATTGAGAACTTCAAACTTCAGAGGACAGGGTGTAGACTACCCACGTTCAATAGCAACAGCAGTAGGAAAGACAAGTTTATGTAGAGCCAGACTCTTGCACCTAGAGACTTTACTTAGTAGCTTATCTTCCAGTTTTTCCTATATCATACCTGCCAGTTGGAACTGAAAGTCAAAACCAGGATGGAGTCCCTTTTTTTTTCTCTTTTGCTTTTTTTTTTTTTTAATGTATTTTATTGATTTTTTTTACAGAGAGGAAGGAAGAGGGATAGAGAGTTAGAAACATTGACGAGAGAGAAACATGGATCAGCTGCCTCCTGCACACCCACTACTGGGGATGTGCCCGCAACCAAGGTACATGCCCTTGACCGGGACCCTTGAGTCCACAGGCCAACGCTCTATCCACTGAGCCAAACCGGTTACGGAACTCTTTTGCTTTTATTTCTCGTACCTAATGTAGTAGAAGGTTCAGACTGTTTCCTCCAGAGCACATCCGGAATCAATCTGCTTCTCAGCATTGCTAATGCTGCCACCTAAATGCCAGGCACCATCTGCTTATCTATATCATTCTATCAGCTCTTCAGTTGTCTGCCTGCTTCCATGCAGGTGTCATCTTTATTTGACACTCGAAGGAATTAAAAGTCATAGGGTCAAATGACTTTATGTCGTCATTCAAAAATATTCTGAGCACCTGCTTTGTGCTGCCAGGTGGTTGCCTACGTTGCATGATCAATAAATGGCAGCGCCAGTTCTGTCTGATTTAAAACTTGTTCTCAGTTTCATACACCATATTGTTACCAGGAACGTTCCAGAACATTCCCTCTCATGCAAGAGACAAATATGTAGAAAACAATAACAGTACATTGCGTATAAACATACTGGTATGTAAATACGTCACGTTTCCTAAAAGCAAAAATAAACTAACTCAGTCTGAGGGCTTTGGAAGGTTTCTCAAGAGAACCAAACTAATCTACAGAAAATTCTCCCAAGGAACCTGACCTCAATATCTTTACCAAAGTGGCTTCCTTTACCTAAAATGCCTTCCAGGTCACATTCCTGGCGAACAACTACTCAACTCTGCAAAAAAGTCTTCCTTGGCCTCTCCATGTCAACGAAAATTCCCCTTCCTCTGAGCTCCTTAGCTGCCTGGGTTCGCTTTTATCACAATAATGATTATACTGCTTTGCAACGTTGGGTTTTTACCTACAAATAACTTTGTCAAACGCTTTCAAAAATATGAGATACAGATGATAGATCTAGAGGTAGATACTTGGAAAATCAAGTATCAGTAACTACACCAGCATGGAAAACAAATAGTCACTTCCCTTTGGTTTTTCTAATGATTCACTTAAGACTCATTTATCTCTAGCAAAATGCTGAAAGTGTGGTGGTGGTGACATTCCGCAGGCAAAACATAAATCAGAAACAACTTTTTCCTCTATAATTTCCTCTGTAATTGTGTTGCTGAAAACAGAGCCACCCTAGGCCACAAAGGAAGTGGGAACTATATACATAATTCCCAATGAATTGGATTTTAGTTGTAATAGCTGTTGAGGCTCTTCATTCAGTGCTCTTCATCTGAAATGTGCCTATATTCAAAGTTGGGTTGACAGGTGCTTGCTGCAGCAAACAAGACTGCACACCATGGGGAGCCGTGGGCCATCTCAGTGAGTGTCAGGAGGGCTTTATTATAGGACTAGAGGCCCAGTGCATGACATTCATGCACTCAGGAGGGTCCCTCAGCCCGGCCTATGTCCTCTCACAGTCCAGGAGCCCTCAGGGGATGTCCTACTGATGGCTTAGGCCCGCTCCCTAGGCCTAAGCTGGCAGTCAGACATCCTTAGTGCTGCCACCATGAGCCCGGCTTCTGGCTGAGCTGTGCTCCCCCTGTGGGTGTTCACTGACCACCAGGGGCAACCTGTGTTGAGCATATGCCCCCTGGTGGTTAGTGAATGTCATAGCAACCAGCCGTTCCACCGTTCAGTCAATTTGCATATTAGCCTTTTATTATAAAGGATTTGGGCTTCTGCAAGATGATTTTGGGGAGAATTCAAGAAAGCAGGGATGCACTCTGAATAGGGCACTGTCAGAAAAATGGGGCAATGCTACGATTGGATACCTTAATGAGTTTTACCTAGAAATAGAAGAAACGGGTGAGGTTAAAGCTTTAACTGGTAAAGAAGAGGCATTGTAGCAGAGTGGCACAACGGAAGTGTGCTGGGCCCATAACTCAGAGGTTGATGGATCAAAACCATCCTCCCCTAAGTCTCTTTAAGTTGTTTTTTCCTCCCAAATAGATCTGCCTCAATAGGAGGCTTCTTGTACAGTTACCATGGGGACCACTGGAACAGGGAGCAAAGAGAAGACTGTTAGCTATTGTTACAAATCTTGTGAAATTTTTGATTCTTTTATGTGTTTGTAAAACAGCTAAGGGGGAGAAAAACCCTAATGAAACAAAAAATTTTTAAAAGAAGAAGAAAATGAGGCAGTCACTCAAGTTCGCCAGGAGAAGGGGATGTTTGACCATTTTTGTGATTTTGCCTAACAATCCTGTTTTCATCTGTGTTCTGACATGATCCCAAACTGGTCTTATTTTTATTTTACTTCATCACTTACCCTAAAGGTCATAGTCTGTTGCCGGAAGCCGGTCCATCCTTGCTGCTTGACACAGTCGCTGCAGGAAAGAAACATCTGCACAGCATATGTTTCAAGGGACCTGGCATATATAGCATACTGTTCTTAATATGTTTGCTCCCCTTAGTGCTATGTGTTTTAACCAAGGTCACCTCTCTGAGAAAGGTTGTTTCCCCAGGTAGGGATTTTTCCCTGAAGTTAGGGAGGGATTAAAATCCCTTAACTAAGTGCCAGGCGGGTAGTTAATCACTTTAACTATGAACAATCACGCTTAAACTACATAATCTTTACTCCCTGGAATGGAGATAAGAAACACCCTAACCTTTGGAATAGAAATTGACAGGATTAAAATCAACTGTTATAAATACAGATGTAACAAGACAATAAGAAACAGAACCTGGCTAAAGAACCTAGAGACAGAACCTGGCTACAGAACCTGGATAGAACATGGCAAGAGAACCTGGTTGGAGAACCTGGACAGAACCTGGCTGGAGATCAAAACCAGAACTTGGCTAGAGATCCTGGCTAGGCTACTGATCAACTGAACGCTGTCTCCGTGTCATTCCTTCTTCGCTGACTCCATCCACACCTTTGGGGACCCCTGGACCTGCTGGGGCTGGACCCCAGCAGTCTGTGGGATGGATTATACTCAACAAGAGAATATTGAGGTCTGGCTGTGCTGTTGGTGATGGGACTGTTTGGTCTCTTTCTCCTGGCCCTTTATGTGCCATGGAAAGGGAGACAAGGGCTTTAATATTGGATGATAAGGAAGAGAAATATGGGGATCCCAAAGTGAGGAGAGATCAGAAATTTGCTGTCCAGATGAAAGAGTGGTCCACATTTGGAGCCATAGGCTAAGCTATGCCATAGAGTTTGCCTGGGTTTTGTTTACCTTTCCAGAACTCCCAAGTCATCCTCTCCAGCCACCCCACCCTCACCCCCAATCATCAGCTCACTAGACACTTCATGCTTAACAACAGGAACCAACTGGCTTTTCTGGAGGGCAATCAGCTACTAATGCCACCAGCCTCTAGTCCACCCAAATTTTGAACTCAGACTGTGTGTGTTTGAGTGCTGGCTCCACCACTAACTTCCTAGCTTTGCCCATCTATGTTCTGTTTCTGCCTCTAACAATAGTATATATTTTTTAGGATTGTTCTGAGGATCAAATGTGTAAATTCCCAGAACATCGCCTCACACATTGATGCCTGTGTTACCCTTCTGTCCATTACCAAACACAAATTTCCAGAATTCCTTGGACACCCACAGCTTGGCAAGCAGAGGCACCTCCCACACCTGACCTTAGAGGTTAGATAAATCCAGCTAGAGCTCCTGGGGTGGGTCATGGCGGTAGGCAGGTCTGTTACGTGTTAGTTGGGGAGCACACAGGGAATCATGTCCAAATCTGGCGTGAGGAGTTTGAATTGGCCCTTCCAGTGCCCTGGACCCTACATGGGGCTGCCTCTGAGGCAGGGGTCATGGAGCCAGGTGCAGATAAACACACTCTTGAGCACCGTGGACCAAAGTGCCATTTCTCCAGGCCTCTTGCTTTTGTATGTGCACTTTCACAAGCAATAGATCTCAATAAAGCCTATAAAACTACCACAATTTTCCCATTTTAAGAAGGGCTGGCTTCCAATTACAGGGAGGGGATATGTGCATGCTGTAAATCACAAGGATGGGTTCTGCATGCAGCAACTTCTTGCTTATAAGCTTTTAATGTCTTCTTTCGTCACTGTGGACTATGTTATTTACTCTCTGCCAGAGCTTTGGCTTCTGCCCTTCTACTGGCCATAAAAGTAATAGCCAGTGTTTGCGCACAATGACAAATCAGTCAAGGCAAATATTATACCTGTGGAGCACAAATCCACCTGAGCTCCTTTGATCCCTTGTCACAAGGTTATTTGGATGTGTCAGTGTAAGAGGATTTAGTTCTTTTTCCTTATCAGGGCCAATCTTACAAGCAAGCAGAGCAAACAGACAAATACAAAATTTGATTTGAGGGTACAGAGAAGGGCCTCTGTCCAACTTGCCATCCTCCACAAAAACTTATCTCTCCATTGGCCTATTTTGTCTAATTTCAAATGCTACCCTTTGGGTGTATTTGCATTTCAAATCATGGCAAAAATTTAAGTTGAAGGAATATGTCTCTGGTTGCATAATTTAGTATCAATTAGTCTGTGGTGGAGGTACTTGCTTTAGTATGGAAGGTCAAGGCCCAAGGATATGGGGTTATATTTTGCTATACATGTGAAAGCGGGATAGGGCCCACTCAAAATCTAACAATATACATTATTCCTTTTAGACCACATGTCCCAGTGTGGCTACTATATTCTGCTTTGGCTCAGTTCCCTACTTATGATTCTACTTCATGAGCAAAGAGCTGCTAACATAGACCATGATTAAAAGAATTTAATTAGCAGCTTGATTAAAAGTCAAAAATTCCAACACCCCACCTCTTAGAATCTATGCTAGTTCCTAGAAGCAAATTCCCAATTTAGTGGAATACCTAGGAGCTTAGAGATGGCTCTTCTAGGGCTGAGTTCTAAGGAAGGCCCATACTCCGACCTTGGGAAAAGAAACTATAGACCAAGGTCAACTAGTAATCACAGCCCAACCACCATGGAAACAAAAGAACAAGATACAAACTGGAAGGACGGACTTGAGGAGGCATGACTCAAGGTCAAGATTTTTTAGTTCATCATGAAGCCTGAAATGGACTTTAAAGTACTTCGGTTTAGATAGTGAAAAGTTGTAAATGTGCTAGTAAAGTACAACTTTCACTCTAAGTGCAATTGATTGCTTTACTCAAGAATATATAGTCTGCGGGAGGTCAGCTGGCATTAGATTGGAAAAATGACACATTTGGAGGCAGCTACTACTTATATTTCTGGTAGCCAAACCTCAATCAATTCACACTGTGTTCATTTGTATACTGAATGCCAGAAATGGGTTTTAATTGGTGAAATATATTGATCTGTTGACTAGTGTGAAGACTGTTAGAAATGGAATCTCATTGGTAAAATTCAAAGTTTCCAAGATATGTATATGAACTAAAATATTTTAGAGACACTCCTCCACCCACATTGTCCCGCACATCTTGCATACGTACAATGACCTAAAAACTGAAAGGTCTGTAGTCTGCTTGTGTAGGCACAGTAACTGAATCCCTGAATGGTCTTTGGTCCAGTCATCAGTTAGGAGGATTCCTGAATGTCTGACTCTAACTTTATGGCCCAGAATAGGATCTTTGCAATGTTGTGTTTGGATCAAGAAAATCTTTTATGCAAAATAAGGCCAAAAGATATAAAAGGACTGAGAGCTGGAACTTCATTAAGTTTATTGAATATTTTGTGCAAAGTATTTTTGCCTGCTTGTTTATTTTTTAAAATTGATTTTATTGATTTTTTTACAGAGAGGAAGGGAGAGGAATAGAGAGTTAGAAACATCAATGAGAGAGAAACATTGATCAGCTGCCTCCTGCATACTCCCTACTGGGTATGTGCCCACAACCAAGGTACATGCCCTTGACTGGAATCGAACCTGGGACCCCTGAGTCCACGCCCCCCGACTCTCTATCCTCTGAGCCAAACCAGTTAGATTGCCTGCTTGTTTAATGTTGATTTCATAAATGTATTGCGTATGGATTAGCATTTATGCTCCTTTTATAACCTGGTAGGGAGGTTGTGAGAGAGTAGTCACTTTTGATAGCCACTATTCTCTACAAAATACACAAACCAACAAAAACAAAAAACACATAGGTGACCATGTTTTCACTTATTAAAGATGTAGTCTGAAATTATTTTCTAGAAGGATAATTATGCTATGTGATATTTAAATACTTTCTAAATATAAAGATCTGTAGCAACATTTCTCTAGCAATATCAGGGACAGGGGAGGGATAACAGGTGGGATAAGAAGCAGCTTTGAGTTGGGAAGTGGAGATGGCATTGGAAAGAAAAAGAGCATCAGAAAGAGTCTGCGAAACAGATTTTATCTTGTTGTTTTTTTTTTTTGCCACCAGTGTTCTGTGGTTGGGTTTTCCTCTTGGATTTCATTATTCTCAGCTATAAAATGAGAAAGATAAACCTGAAGCTTCCCTCCGGTACTCAAGTTCTATGGCTCTCATTTCTAGGAGCTCAGGAGGGTGGAGGCAAGGAGACCTTCCTACTTTTTGGTAAGTCACCAGGAAGATAATTTCCTCCCAATAAGTGAACCTTCCTGCCTAAAATTCAGTTATCTGGAGCTTCCCTTACATTAACAATCCTCCTTTTCAATGCAGTATTATTGGAGGAGAGTGGGAAATTTCAAATATTCACAATTTAGTGGGAATGAATTTAATTGAATTGCTTTCTTTCTGATTATCAGTTCACATATCAGAATGTTGATTTTTTTTTTTTTTTTTTTTTTTTTCCCTGAGAGGAGGAGAAGGAAAAGAAGTGAGAGGTCATTTTGACCCAAGGTACAAAACTAAGGACAAGAATGAGGGTGTGTGTGCTGAGGGGAATAAGTATGGGAATGGTGGTTAGTCAAAGCCTGGACATCCAAATTCCCAGGGTGTCTGGGAGTGAAAAGGAGAAATTGGGAAAGGAGGGATAATGGAGATACATGTGTTGCTTAGCAAATTTGCTTAAAGGTCATTTCTCCTTCCACAGGCCTAGCACCATTACAAAAGCTAAAGATGAACCTTAGACCTTAAGAAGAGGAAACACTACCTAGAAGGGAAGAAGGCTCCTCTGTCTCTGAATTCCCCAGTCCTCCAGCTACCTGCCCCCTCTCCTCCTTCTCAACCCTTTGCTTTTTGAGTTGACTCAGAAGGAAGGTTCAACTTGGGCCACATCCAGTTAATGGGAGTGTGTGTGGACTTTTCATTGAGTTCAACATCCCCTGACGGCAATTCAGAGGGAGCCTCTATGTCTCATCTGGACATCCCAACAGAAGCCGGCCCTGTGTCACCCTTCCAGTGCTTGTGGTAACATGGCAACATTCCAAACGCACTGCACAAATCTTGCTCAGAGAGCACGGAGCTGATGCTGCCTCAGAAGCCCAAGTCATTGCAGGATCTATAGTCAGTGAGGGCAGCAGCTGTCTTATTGTCTAAGTGATCATCCAGACTCTCTTCTGTGAACAACTTCCAGCAGCTTTCTGAAAAGGGCAGCATGAGAGAGAAATGAGAATTTTGCAAGTCTGAACTTGCTTTCATGATACCTACTCACACTTTATTCATCACTCATTGGGTATAGAATTCTGAATTAAAAATAATTTTCTGTTAGAATTTTGAAGGTGATGCTCCACTATCTGCTAGCTTGTCATGGTAGTGTGAAGAGTCCAAGGTCTTTCTGACTCCTTACCCTTTTGCTTTTTGTCCCTGGAACATTTCGGAATATTTAATTACACTGTGGTGTTTTGAAATTTGGCAAGGATACCATGGTGATAGTATTCTTGCTTTAATAATGCCGGATCTTCCTTTCTTTAGATTTTATTTTTAATCCTCATCCAAGAATACCTTTATCATTGTTTTTTTGTTTTGTTTTGTTTTGTTTTGTTTTGTTTTGTTTTGTTTTTTTGAGAGTGGAGGGGAAGGAGGTTGGGGGAGAGAGAGAGAAATATCAATGTGAGTTGCCTTTCACACGTGCCCTGTGCTCTGTGCCCGGAGGGATTGGACCTGCAACCAAGGTGCATACTGTGACTGGGAATCAAACCTGTAACCTTTCCATCTGCAGGCCAATGCTCTAACCGCCAAACAAAACAGCCCTGGGCTGGACCTTCCTTTTTAAAATTTCTATTATTTCGTTGATAAATTCTCTATTCTCTCTGTTCTCCTTTTCTAGAATACATTTTTGTTCAGATGTCATATGTCCTAACTTTATTATCTAATCCACTTATATTTTCCCTTCCATTTTCAAACTTTGTTATGGTTGTTCTATTTCTTGTTTTGCAAGGAGTATGTTTTCAATAATTTTATTGCTCTGTGTTTATTCTCCTCAAAACACTCTCTTCAGAGTAGATTCCTCACTTCTCAGTCTAAGCATCTTTCTTTTCAGTAGCATCATTTCAATCTAAATAATTCTCCAGAAGGATAAAGAAACAAACCAAACAGATAAAACCCACAAGAGTATAAAAGCGTCTTAACACTCTTGAAACATATGTGATACTCTTCTATTTCAATAGCCTTTTGTGGCCACATGTATGGAGATATTCTTGTGGCTCTAATGGCCCATATTCAAGGCTTTATTCTACCTCTAACATTCTGATTCAACCAGAAGTTTCAGGAAAAAACCAAGTTGTCACCAAATCCTGTAATGTAAGGAGTACGCAATCATTGTCGCCAAATCAGTGGGCAAAGCATGAACTAGAAGCGCCTTCCAAACATTGATGAAGACTATAGAAAAACCAGAGGGAGAACCAAGATGGCGGCATAGGTTAACGCCGGAGTTTGCTGCCTTGAACAACTACTTCAAAAGTGAAACTAAAAAACGGAATGGACATCACCCAGAACCACAGGAACGCTGGCTGAGTGGAAGTCCTACAACTAGGAGGAAAGAGAAACGCATATGGACACTCAGAGGAGGTGCAGTGCTGAAGTCAAATTCTGAGGTGCGGTGTGCGCGGAGCGGGCTGGCGGCGGAGGACGTGGTTGGCATTTTCAATCGGGAGGGAGTCGCAGACTCTGAGCTCCAGATACAGGCGAGTCTTTAGGGACCCAGACTCAAACGGGAGAAGCGGGACTGTCTGGCTTCGGTCAGAGCGAGTGCAGCTTTCTCTCCGAGGTTTGCAGCGGGTGCTGGGACTCAGAGAGGCAGAGCCCCTGGGGACAGGACTGAGAGCCGCCATAACTGCTCTCTCCGGCCCACCCTGTTGATCCTGTGCGACCCACCCCGCCCAAGCCCTGCACAGAGGCATTTGCAGGATAGCCTCAGGCAAAGGCTAGATTAGCACCTCCCTAGAGGACAGAAGTTCTCTCACTGCAGACACAGCTGATTCCCATAGCCACTTGGCCTGGAGGTCAAACCCCCCCTGGTATTAGCTACAACAATCAAGGTTTAACTATAAGACTGCGCACAAAGACCACTAGGGGGTGCACCAAGGAAGCATAACAAAATGCGGAGACAAAGAAACAGGACAAAATTGTCAATGGAAGATATAGAGTTCAGAACCACACTTTTAAGGTCTCTCAAGAACTGTTTAGAAGCCGCCGATAAACTTAATGAGATCTACAAGAAAACTAATGAGACCCTCGATGTTATATTGGGGAACCAACTAGAAATTAAGCATACAAGGACTGAAATGACGAATATTATACAGACTCCCGACAGCAGACCAGAGGAGTGCAAGAATCAAGTCAATGATTTGAAATGCGAGGAAGCAAAAAACACCCAACCGGAAAAGCAAAATGAAAAAAGAATCCAAAAATGCGAGGATAGTGTAAGGAGCCTCTGGGACAGCTTCAAGCGTACCAACATCAGAATTATAGGGGTGCCAGAAGATGAGAGAGAGCAAGATATTGAAAACCTTTTTGAAGAAATAATGACAGAAAACTTCCCCCACCTGGTGAAAGAAATGGACTTACAGGTCCAAGAAGCGCGGAGAACCCCAAACAAAAGGAATCCAAAGAGGACCACACCAAGACACATCATTAAAATGCCAAGAGCAAAAGATAAAGAGAGAATCTTAAAAACAGCAAGAGAAAGAAACTCAGTTACCTACAAGGGAATACCCATACGACTGTCAGCTGATTTCTCAACAGAAACTTTGCAGGCCAGAAGGGAGTGGCAAGAAATATTCAAAGTGATGAATACCAAGAACCTACAACCAAGATTACTTTATCCAGCAAAGCTATCATTCAGAATTGAAGGTCAGATAAAGAGCTTCACAGATAAGGAAAAGCTAAAGGAGTTCATCACCACCAAACCAGGATTATATGAAATGCTGAAAGGTATCCTTTAAGAAGAGGAAGAGGAAGAAAAAGGTAAAGATACAAATTATGAACAACAAATATGCATCTATCAACAAGTGAATCTAAAAATCAAGTGAATAAATAATCTGATGAACAGGATGAACTGGTGATTATAATAGAATCAGGGACATAGAAAGGGAATGGACTGACTATTCTTGAGGGGGAAAGGGGTGTGGGAGATGCGGGAAGAGACTGGACAAAAATCATGCACCTATGGATGAGGACAGTGGGTGGGGAGTGAGGGCAGAAGGTGGGGCGGGAACTGGGAGGAGGGGAGTTATGGGGGGGAAAAAAGAGGAACAAATGTAATAATCTGAACAATAAAGATTTAATTAAAAAAAAAAAAAAGACTATAGAAAAACCAGCATTTCAAAGTGGGCAAAGTGTAAGGTCATGATTCTCCCACTGAGCTCCAGGACAAGCCAGGATGCTTCATGTCCGCCAACTCCAGAGAAGCAGAGCGGCCGCTTGGAATCAGCATTGCAATGCAGACTGTCTTACTGGCCACCCACACTTGAAGTTTAATCATACCCATATTCACGTACCTACAAACTCTGTTGCAATTGATTTTCCACAAGGAAATATAATTTTTGTCTGGTTTTTGTTTTCCTTTTGGGTTTTAAGATCTGAAATCCAATAACTACAAAGCTGACAGTGCTAAAGCTTTTTCAGCTGTAGGCAGTTTTCTGTTTTAAAGGTATATTCCAAATTGGCATTTATCTCTGGTTCCAGAGTTGGGGAGTGGGCAGCGGCATGCTAAGTGCCTCCCTGCCAGAACAAAAAGGGCTCCTGGGGTCAAGGAGACCAGGAGAAAGCAAGGCCAGAAGTTGACATGTTGTCTCAGAATTATAGACTTTCAGATAGATGCCATTCTGGCCCTGTAGATGTAATAGCAAAAGACAAAGGGTTGAAAAGGCCCCTTGCTGAGTATGAGGACCATTTCGGTTGTGCTGGTCTGTGCACTGGGAATTCTGGTTGCAGAGGTAAATTATGTAGGAGATGGCTCGACAACTCCTTCTGACCCATTCTTTACCTTCACTCCAAAGATACAAACTTATTAATTCCATCAAGACCAAATATTTCCATCAGGATATTAGTTCAGATCCCGTAATTGTGTTTTCATACTTCTGGGAATTTATTCTAAGGAAATATTCTAGGAAGGAAAATATCATTTACCTGTTCTTTGCAGCAAAATTATTTTTAATTGCAGGACATTGGGCACAATCTTAGTATTACACAAGGGAAATGGTATGTACACTATGCTTTTACATGGATATATCATTAACAATAATAGTTATTAAAACCATGCAACAGTAAGAAAAGGGATTCACAGTTAAATATTAGTGAGAAAATGAGAACAGCAAATATCACCTATATTATGATTACAAAATGTACTTATATGCACCCGGATGAGAAAATGCAAAATTGCAAAATATTTACCAGCAGTTGCTGATGGAAGCTTTGTTGCTCTTTCTTTGTTTTTATTTGTCTGACTGTGGCTTACCTTGGGGTCTAATTCTGAAAGACCTGCTCTGGAGAGAAGCAGTGGTCTCTGACAACACTCCCTGGCAGTGTTTCTTGGTGCAGTAGATAAACTAGGGATGCTAAGGCATTTCATGAAAACATCACAACGCAAAACAAAACAATAACAACAAAAGATTTTTGACTGAATAAATGTAAAACCCATTTTATCTAAAAAAGTCGCTGTAGGGTTCCTTAGAGGCTTCAATATGCTAATATAGAACTTGATTCTCCCAGAAAAGAAATAAATATGCAGTCTACCCAAGCAACATCAGACAACCGAATCAGTTCCCCAACCCCAATACACACCAAACACACACACATACAGAGAGAGAGAGAGAGAGAGAGAGAGAGAGAGAGAGAGAGAGAGAGAGAGAGAGAGAGATTCTGTATGACCCATGTCCTGATGAGCAAGCTGTGGGTGATTTCTGGTTCTGACTCATTCAGGCACTTGGCTCTGCCTGAAATAAGCAAACACTTCCCAGTGTTCACTGTGCAATGTAGTAGCTGAGCAATTTCTTTTCACCTTTTAAGGTCTCACTCAAAGGTTTCACAAGGTCTCATCCTCTGCGAAAACCTTCCTGAACCCTCCAGGCAGAACTAATCCTTACTTCTACTCTGTTCCCATTCCACCCTGCTTTTTGTTGTAGCACATTGTATTCGCTGACAATTATTTGCGACTGCTCTTCAGCTAGAAGAATGATTTTTAGTCCTTACTGTGCATCAGAATCCACTGAGAACTTTAACACAATACAGTGCCCGAGCACTGCCCCCGAGATTCAGTTTCATTTTCATTAGGTCTGGGTGAGGCCTCAGCAAGGTCTGACTGAGGACCACGGAGGGAGAGAGCCAGCTCTTCAAGGTCAGCTGAGAGTTTTATTTATCTTTGTATTACTAGTGCCTGCTACTAGTGGGCAAACACAAACTTTTGTACCATAACTTAATGTACCATAGTGGGGGAAAATGCTTGATTAAAAACTGGTTGTCTAATTCTTCTCAGTGAAATAACATGTGTTAGCTAGCTAGATTCCTTCATTTTCTATTTTGACTATGGAAAGATGGCTACCAAGGCATCCATAAGATGGGACCAGCCCAGCTTTGTGGGAGGGGTGCTCTTTCTCTGAGCCCCTCCACCAAGGGAAGATTGAGCACCCAGCCTTCCCTTATAGAAAACCTGCTGGGAACTCCCATGTAATATGAAACTAGGACCCATAAGAAGAAAGAGAGACAGAGAGCTGTGATAAAAGAGATCTCGTTTGGAGAGTGTGAGACATTCACTTCACAGTTATGCTTAAATGTGCTGCTCATGGTCTACGAAATGTGGTGGATGCATGTCAGTTGTTTGATGTGCATAAACCACTTTCTCTTAGGGATCAGTGGGAGCAATTATTCACGTTCCCAAATACCTGATGTGTTCTTTTCGCCACCCCACACATCACTTGGGGGTAAAAATTTGAAAGCTAGATGCTCTTACAGAGGCTGCAAAGATTTTGCTGACAAGAGAACGTAACAGAAAAATAAAAACCAAACAGCGATTATTGGTACATCAGCTGGTGGCAGAATTCCTTCCTCCTGGGAGGAGGAATTTATTTTTATTTTTATTTGTGTCTCAAGATGCCTTGATGGGCAGATTTTGGTCAGAATGAGTGAGCACCCAGGCATGGCCTAGAGAGTCAGGGGAAACCAGGGGGACCCACTTTGCTCTGCCTTGTGAAGTAGGAGATGATGCGAGTTTCAGGAAGTCACCATGATGGATGGCGTGCCCTGCTGGAGAATGGAGATAAAGGGAGATGCTGTGGGGAAGGCTGCAAACAGGGTGAGTGCCTTTGGGGCTTGGGGAGAGAAATCTGCCAGGCAGAAACTCACTCTAAAATAGGGCTGTCCGATGCTCTATTTAAAGTTATCAGCTGCACTTTGCTTTGCTGTCATCTATAGCCTCACCCCTCACTCACTCCACCACCAAATTCCTCAGTAAAATCTCCCTAAACACAAGTGGCTTTCGAAATGGTGTTTTGAAGGAAAAGCACAACGAAATAAAAAAGGGTTGGTGTTCTGTACTTAGGTTGATAGTGGGGTGAACGTGAAGTGAAATGAACAGTCACAGAAGGTTAGCTTCAGGGAAAACTGAGAATGAAACTAAAATGAAAAACGGAAGACAAAGGAACCGAGAGGAAGCAAAAGCCCTTGAGACGCCTTGGCCTGTGGCAGCTGGGGGTGGAGACGTTGGGAATGAGGCTCATCTGCGAGCAAAGCTCCAGCCATCTCGTTTTGCTATTACAGTAAAAGGTGACCCCATAAGGCTGGCTGAGGTGAGGACTTCCAGGTGACTGACATGAACCAGCGCTCACATGCCATCACGTGTCACCTAATGGCACAATAAAGTTTATTTTCCCCGAATAATAACACACTTGATGAAAGGCTTTTATATGAGGAAAGAGACCATAATTTCTGAATATTTAATGCAAAATTGCCATGAAATAAAATGATCATTAAATATGTAAATGCTATTTACACGTGCTTATTACTCCAATAACTCATCTCTTATATAATGTGATCTCTGTGCCCGAATTTGCTGCTTGGTCATGGACTCCACAAATCAAAATCTGGGACAGCTTTTCCCAAAGAAGCAAGTTGATGAAATGCACAAAGAAAATCTCCTTTTACTGCTGACAGAAGATCTCTGTTTGGCTTTGTTGCTCTTGATCAGAGGAGGAAAGATGAAGATCAGCACAGAGAATTATGCCAGGTGGTAAAGGGCTATTTGGACCAAAGATAAGCCCACATATCCAGTCTCAGGTGAGACCAGTGGTCCCCATAGTGTCCAATGCAATAATAAGCAAAAGATTAAGACATTTAAAATTTCCCTTTGTCCATCACAACTGAGACAATTTTGTACTTTCTTTGGGGAGCGGCTTAGATGGTATGAAGATGCTCCCCCGCCCCCATTTTCATCACAAGAATCAAGGCCTGCTACTCAAAGTGCAGTTTTCGGACCTCAGCCCTTGCATCACCCAGAGCTTCTTAGGAATACAGAATCCCAGGCCCCATCCAGAGCTATTGAATCAGAATCTAGATCTTAACCAATTCTCCAAGGTGAGTGGGATACACATCTGTGGTGGTTTTATAACCATGTCAATGTGGGTAAACTGGAACTGCATATACCCTCCAGGACAGAAAGTCAGAGTTGGTCAAAAGAGAAATTTGCACGAGATTGACAAGGTGGAAGTAGAGCAGTGTCCCTTGCTCCCCAAGGGTCCTCCTAGCTGCAGGGAGAGTCACATGCATGGCCCTGGTTCTAGTTTTCCTCCCTTCCTCTCCCTCCACACCAGCTCTTTGATCAGATCGTTAGCCCTGCTAATCAAAGGAACGCAAGTCCACTTCCAGACACGGAGCAGCAGCCTTGCCTAGAACTCACCAGCAGGGCTTCTCCTGCTCAATTCTGAGATGTCTCTGAAAGCTCCAACTTGTCTACTCATGCCAACGCTTCAGGAAGTTTCCTCAGTGACTTTTCTCTGAATCTCCAACTCCATTTCAAGTTGCATACATGACTAACAAGAAACAAGTTATCTATTTTCAGCAAGCCCTCTAGCCCCTACCTATGGAGGGTTTTCTGAGTGAAGGACTATATGTACTTTTCAAGAAGTGGTATAGATGGCTTTGGAGGTCTCATTGTTTGTGGTGAGTGCTCTTTTTTTTTTTTATTTATTAGAACAAGTTAAATGGAGACAGTACAGCCTGGGGAGCCTACTGAAGTCCCAACCTTTAAACGTTTTCCTGGTGCATTTTTGAGTGATTAGCTGTGAGCATGTTGAGTTCTGTGTTGACTTGGCCTCTTTCTTTGTAAGTGAAAGGAACCAACTCAACACCAGCCTAAGGTAGTTAAAAAATAATGTTTTTTTCTTACTTAACGGAAAAATAGTTCTTTTTTTGCTGGGGAAGGAGTCAATCGAGCTGTAGGCTCTATTTGACCCAGGGACTTAAGTGATGTCATGAGGACTGAGTTCCTTCCCATCCCTCTACCCTACATCCTGTGGCAGGATTTCTTCCAGTGGTTGCTGGAGATAGTTACAACTCTAAGTCCAATGGAGTAAGAAACATCTTTCTGGTCACTGTGCTGGGCTGCATATCTGGCGCTTTGGCCAGACGGGTCATGCTGTGCTGTCTGTTCCTAAAACACATGGATAGGAAGGTACTGACATCAGGCCAGGCCTTGAGATATGGTCTCATGGCCCCTTCCCAGCATGCAGGCCTTCTTTCTCAGAAGGCCCGGAAGTCTCATCCCAAATTTGGGAGACAAAGGACTGGAAAAAGTATAAATAAAGAGAATTTCCTCCATATTGGGGGCCCAGAATTTGAAAGACACATTCTTCTCTGGGCCTCCACAAAATTTAATAATAAAATGTAACTCCTGTAGTTTGCGCTGCAGTTCAGCCTCTGCTTCGGCGTGGTGCTGTAACTGTAGTCAGCTGGCCAGCTTAGTAAAGGCTCTTAAATTTAAATTCTGAGTCGGTGGTCTATCTCACTGAGTGAACCCATAACAGTCACCAAGGCAAAAATTATGGGATTAGCTTGATGGGGCCTGATAGACTGGCTGTATCACCTGCTTATCCGTGACTTAGGAGAAAAGATGGTTCATGCCTATGTCCTAGCCTTAGGGCTACTCTAGCAGCTGCAGTTGAAATAGTCCCCACCTGAAGTCCTGCAGCCTGAGCAGGAGTATAGCAGAAGGTGGCGCTTTTCAGGAAGAACAGGGAAGAGGCACAAATAACCACGGCCACCTTAGCAAAACCAATAGATGGTCACTTGGGTGCTTTCTATAAATGGCTTCGAATCTTATGTATTAGGTTTCTAGAAAACAAATATAACAGGACATCAAGTTTTCTAAATTTTAAATTCATTAAGTGTCCTTTGTTGACATTCTAGAAAGTGCAGGAAAACATATAAAAGAGAAAAAAAAATCACATTAATTTCACCACCAAGAAAAAAAAATCATTTAGGTGTGTCACTTTTTTTCCAAGTAATTTATTAAAGAGTCTTTTTCCATTTAAATATACTTTATACTGTGCTTTTCAATGGTTGTTTAGTTTTCTGCTATATGTTGGATTATACAACCAGTCCCATATTGATAGACCTTTCTATTGTTTCTAAATCATCAACACTGTGCATAAAATACTTACACATAAATTTGTGAACATCTATAATAATTGCCTCAGGATAAATGCCAAGCAGAGAGCTTGCTGGATTAAAAGACATGAACGTTTTCCAAATTTCCAACATTTTGTTATCCACACATGTTGTATCCATTTATGTTTCTATCAGATGTACATTTTGCTGCTTCTTCAACAAGCTTATTAAAAGAAGATTTTATGCTTGCCAATTTGATAAACAAAAATAATGTTGTTTCCCTTTGTACTACTTTGTAAAATTAACACACTTGTTCTATGAATGTTGTTTTTTAAAATATCTTTTTGTGAACTACCTCTTCAGGTCACTTGCTCAATTTAAAAACTGGAGTATTTACCTTTTCTCATTTTTGTTTTGGCACTTTGTATACTAAGGTCATTAATTCTTTATAATATATGTTAGAAATATTTTTCCCAATTTAACATGCACTTTTCTTTTTATTTTTGATGGAAATTCAGATGTTTCCATTTTTTTGCAGAGCAATCTTCCCATTTCTATAACTTTCTTTTAATACCATTCTTAAAACTGTCTCCTTCCTTCCAATAAAGGGGAATAAAAGAAAAAAGTGGAAATTCCAAAGCCTCTTCCAGGCATTCTGTACGATTCAATAGCTATTTAGTTACCTGTAGATGTGAATTATACTATCACACTGCTGTCCCTTCCAATGTCCTTACTCAAGGGGCTGAAAGTTGTCGATAGCCATTTCCGACAGAGATTACGTTATTTTGTGCTTTGTTTCCCATGTGAATTTGGGTTTCTTTGTTTGGATCATTCACTTCCACTGATACGTGAGTCTGTTCAGATCCCAAAAATACATTGTTTAGTGACCGCTGCTTGGTAGTATATTTTATTTTCTGTAAGTGCAAACTGTGTCTTCTTATTCTGATTATGTAAAATTTGACTACTATTTTACCTTTTTTTTTTGGATACACTGTAGGATACTTTTGTCAAGCTAAACAAATTCTTCAGAGATTCTTACTGAAATTGTTTTTAAACTCATTCATTGAATTGGGGGGAAATATTTTGTCCCATGCAGTAGAATTTTATATCCCTTTTCTTTTTCTCAAAGAGGCTCATCTCCCAACGTGAATATGTTTTAAGCCCCAGGAAACCAACACACCTTTTCCACTGACATTCAGAAACTTCAGGCCTGGGCTGAGGGCATGGAAAAGACTCATCCTTCTTCCTGGAGGACCCGGTGAGCCCTCTGGCACTGCCAAGACTTTCCAAGGAGGAGTGGAAGCTCTCTGCAAAGCTCTTCGCAGCCAAAGGCGATCCGACCTTGGAACTGCAGCACTGCCCTGAGAAAGACAGAGTTACTAAGAGGCCGCTCCCATGGTCTTAGCTCTTACAGAAAAGAAGTGGATTTAAAGATACTCAGCCTAAAGCATGCTCCTCAAGGAAAACGGGCCAGAACTCACAGCAGCAGAACTGGCCATTTTCTTCCATGTTGGAGTAAATTCTTTTAGAGCAGCAGGAAATGAAATGGTATTCACACTATCAATTACCCCAGCTGTTTACCTAATGAACTCAGCTGTAGAGACAGCCATTTTCAAGACCAAAAGGATATAATAAGCCCATGGTAAGCCTGCAGTAACAAGTACCTCGGCAAACTCAAGGTCTGAATTCATGCGATTACAGTCTACCTGCCAGGAAGATGGCATCCCATTATTGACTCATAATGCCATGTTATTTATTGGGATAATTATGCTTTTCTACCCTTCAGGGACCCAGAGTCAGAGAGAGTAAGCAATTTAGTCTTATTCATTCAGCATGTGAGCAAATTTCAAATTAGAATAGATCGCTCCTAGATCTATTATGCTGTGTGGGGCACCCTGCAGCCTTTGGTCGCTACCCCCAAAGATTACAGGGGCTTAAAAGGCATTGTATGAATCAGTGGGAAGTTGGTTCTCCTAAGTTCAGTGAAACAAATTTCTGTTTTGTCAGAGCAATTTTGCCAGCAACTCTCACTCACTATCCCCAAAATGTTAGTACTTTGTGCCTGCTGTCTGAACTTCTTTATAATATTGTGTGTGATAAAAGGAACTTCTAAAATATCATTAGATATATTCCACATAACTCAGCAAAGGCGTTTTTTATGCAGATGAGGAAACAGAGGCTCAGAGTAGGTAAATGACTTCTTTGGTGGACACAAGTTAATAATTTTCTTTTTACTGAACATCATTTAGTTAATTACTTATCTAATTATCTACCAGGCTCCCACATCCTTGAAATCAGACCTCTTCTAGTTAGATCGCAAATGCCCCAGGCTCTGGTAGAGGTCCTGATATATTGTGGGAGTTTAACAATTGTTTGTTGAATAGTGGGAACACATTAGGCTACAAGACAGTAAAATGCTGGGATGCAATCTCAGTTTTAATAATTATAGCCTTGTGAACGTGGGTCTGTCACTTTTCTCTGACCTTAATTTTCCTTATTTCTGAAATGGAAGTAATAATACCAAACTTCGCTTTCTCTTTCTCATAGGTTTTTTGAAAAAATTAAATGAAACTTAATGTAAGAAAGGGTTTTGAAATAAATTATGAAGTATAGCTAAAAGGAAATCCATCTTATTAAATGCTTGCTCGTAGAAACTGAGTAGGTTCGAAGAGACCATTATGAATCATTGCTCTCACCCCTCTTACCTTGCAGAGCAGAGCTGTTTTCATGACAATTAGTATTTATTGAGTCTATTCCAGTGGGCCAGCCCTATGTTCTGGTTGGCTGACCTATAGGCTCTGGATGCTTTTGAGTTGTACAGTAGAAAGATCTTTGAATACAAAAGCAAAATATTCAAGCTTAATACTTACTTTAGTAATATATGGTAAAGTTATTTAAACCCTGGACTTCAGTTTCTATTTTCTTTTCAATAAAATATTGATGGTGATGATGTTGGTGATGATGTATGTGAAGGGAGGGAGAGGGATGGGAGGGGATTGACCAGATTATCTTTAAACTACAGGCCTGGTGCACGAAAATTTGTGCACTGTCGGGGGAGGAGGAGGTCCCTCAACCCAGCCTGCCCCCTCTCACAGTCCAGGAGTCCTCAGGGGATGTCCTACTAACGGCTTAAGCTGAAGTATGGCCTCCCTCTGCGGGAGGCAACAGGGTTGATCAAGGGAAGGCGCTGCCCCCATCACCCCACTGTTGCTGCCACTGCCGGCCACCACAGCCTCCAAGTCCCTTCACCACGAATAAATGACAACTTTCTTTAGGCATTTTTAAGACATCTCTTTCATAGTATATTTCCTTTCTTTCTTTCTTTCTTTCTTTCTTTCTTTCTTTCTTTCTTTCTTTCTTTCTTTCTTCTTTCTGTCCTCACCTGAGGATATTTTTCCATTGATTTTTAGAGAGCATGGAAGAGAGAGGGAAAGACAGAGAGAAACATCAATGTGAGAGGGACACTTCGATTGGTTGCCTCCTGCATGAGCCCTGACCTGGGCCCCCGCCAGGGAGGAGCCTGAAACCTAGGTACATGCCCTTGACCAGAAATGAACCCAGACCCTGCGGTCCACAGGCTGAGGTTCTATTCACTGAGCCAAACCGGCTAGGGCAGGATATGACATTTCTTAGCCCCTCCAGTAGCGGACCTTCATTTTTTCCTCCAGGAGTGTGGTGAAAAAGCCCTAGATCACCTTCTTGGATTCTTTTTACCCAAGTTACCAAGAAAGAACACTGTGAGTGGCGTACTGGGAGCTTAGCCAATGAGCAGTTAGAAAAGGTGTTTCCTCTGCAGCTCAAGTGCAGAGGCAGGACAGCTGGCACGCTGCGGCTGGCTGGCCCTCTTCTCTCTGGGCCTGCCCTCAGCCACAGAGCACTGCAGGAGGGCCCTCTCCTCTCCTCTCCTCTCCTCTCCTCTCCTCTCCTCTCCACTCCTCTCCTCCCTTCTCCTCTCCTCACAGAGGCTTGCACCATCAGTAGCTTGCCTCACTGAACAGCAGTCCCCTCCCACCCACCTGCACATGCAGCCTCCTCCTGAGTGGTCGTGACTGTTACGATGTCCTGGCTAATTTCCATATTACATATATACACTAGAGGCCTGGTGCACAAAAATTTGTGCACTCAGGGGGGGGGGGTCCCTAATCCCAGCCTGTGCCCTCTCGAAGTCTGGGACCCCTCGGGAGATAACGACCTGCTGGCTTAGGCCTGCTCCCGGGTGGCAGAGGGCAGGCCCAATCCCTAGGTGCAGCCCCTGGTCGGGCTCAGAGCAGGGCCGATTGGGGAGTTGGGGCGCCGCCCCCTGTCATGCACAGAGCAGGGCAGATTGGGAGGTTGTGATGCCACCCTCAGTCACGCTCAGGGTAGGGCTGATTGGGGGGTTGGGGCACCGCCCCCTGTCACACTCAAGGCAGGGTTGATGGGGAGGTTGGGGCACCACCCCCTGTCACGCACAGAGCAGGGCCAATCAGGGGGTTGGGGAGCTCCCCCCTGTCACGCACAGAGCAGGGCCGATCAGGTGGTTGAGGAGCTCCCCCCGTCACTCACAGAGTAAGGCCGATAGGGGAGTTGGGGCACCACCCCCTGTCACACACAGAGCAGGGCGGATCAGGGGGGTTGGGGCTCTGTACCCTGTCATGCACAGAGCAGGGCCCATCAGAGGGTTGGGGAGCTCCCCCCTGTCACGCACAGAGCAGGGCCGATCAGGTGGTTGAGGAGCTCCCCCCGTCACTCACAGAGTAAGGCCGATAGGGGAGTTGGGGCACCACCCCCTGTCACACACAGAGCAGGGGGGATCAGGAGGTTGGGGCGCCGCCACTGTCACACTTAGGGCAGGGCCGATGGGGAGGTTAAGGCTCTACCCCGTCACACACAGAGCAGGGCCGATCAGGGGGTTGGGGCGCTGCCCCCTGTCATACACAGAGCAGGGCCAATCAGGGGGTTGGGGAGCTCCCCCCATCAGGCACAGAGCAGGGCTGATCAGGGGGTTGGGGCACCTTCCCCTGTCACGAACAGAGCAGGGCGGATAGGGAGGTTGTGGCCCCGCCCCCATCACACACAGAGCCACAGGGCGATCAGAGGGTTTGGGCACTGTCCCCTGTCACACTGATCCCGGTGACAGGAGGCCTCTCGGCTCCGCTGATTCCGGTGCTGGGAGGCATATTACCCTTTTACTATATAGGATAGAGGCCTGGTGCACGGGTGGGGGCCATCTGGTTTGCCCTGAAGGGTGTCCTGGATCAGGGTGGGGGTCCCCACTGGGGTGCCTGGCCAGCCTGGGTGAGGGACTGATGGCTGTTTGCAGCTGGTCACACTCCCTTCAGGGTGGGGGTCCCCACTGGGGTGCCTGGCCAGTCTGGGTGAGGGGCTGAGGGCTGTTTTCAGGCTGGCCGGTGACTGAAGCTCCCAACCGCTCCTTTTTTTCTTTTTTTTCTTTTTTATTCTGGACCAGCTTTAGCTTTGAGGCTTGGCTCCAGCTCTTAGGCCTCCGCTGCTGAAAGCAGGTTTCTGGCCTTTGTTTACCTTCTGTATTTGAAACAATGTTGCGATCCTGCTGGCTGAAGCCCGGCGACTAAAGCAGGTTTCTGGGGTTTTATTTAGCTTCTATATTTGTAGCATAGTTGCTTAGAGTTGCAGCTCAGAGGCCAAAAGCGGCAGGCAGGGAACGTTGGAGTCCTCCGTCACTGAAGCAAGCAAGCCTCATGTTAGTGTCAAGCTGCCTGGCTGCCGGCCGCCATCTTGGCTGACAGTTAATTTGCATATTGCCCTGATCAGCCAATGGGAAGGGTAATGGTCGTATGCTAATTACCATGTTTCTCTTTTATTAGATAGGATATATGTATATGACGCTGCAGCTTCATTACCCTGTGATTCCATGTGCACCTTTGAGGTCTCACCATTTTTATAGTCAAATTAGAGTTTAGAGAGAGTGGTGAATAAGATGCAGAGCTCAGAGTTGGAGGTATATCTATAGGCATGCAGGTTCACTGATAAGGAATGAGAATCAGGAATACCCTGTCCCCTTCTCCTAAAAGAAAGCATTTTATAGGTGACAGCTGGGAGTAAATTCTGCCTCAGGCTTAGACCTTCTTCCACTGGGGTTGGAGTTAGACTCCAAATCCATCACTAAGTACCTTCTTTTTAAAAAAGAAACAAACAAAACCAAATTATCTTTATTATTAAAAGTATTACAGGTGGCCCTCTTTCCCCCCCATTGATCCCCTCCACCTCACTCCTTTTCCACCCCTTTCCCAGGCCTTCACCACACTATTGTCTGTCCATGGGATATGCATATATGCATATAAGTCCCCCTCCCTCTCTGAAACTGTCAGCCTGATGCATGCTTCAATGTCTCTGGATCTATTTTGTTTGTCAGTAAGTACCTTCTAAATAGATGACATCCTCCCCAAGGAGCCACTGGAGTTTGGGCAGTGGGCCCTCCTGTCAGGGCCTAAGTTGTTGACTTCCTCACGGGGGGGAGGGTGTTCATGGGGATTTGTCACAGGCATCTGATGGCACTTTCTGAGGCCAAACTGTTAGTGGCTTTTGTCTTCCTCTGACGTCATCCATGCTCCCTCTTCCTAGAGGTGTCCTGGCTCCCATTTTCTCCTCCATCTCCCTAATGAATATTGCCCAGAATTTGCAATTCTCCTGCAATATCTCTGAGAAATTCATCACCTTTTTTGGCAGGCTTTGAACTTAGCTGCTTACTCAGAGGATGCAATCTAAAATAAAACTGGCTTACTTAGCAGTGGGAATCATACAAATTTCATAAAAATCAAAGTCCCATTTTTTCCGTTGTACTGCACATGAGTTTCATGTGATTCACGTGAGCTGCCATATTTTACCTTAAGAAATTAATGTTCCATGTGGGGGGAAAAAAGTACATTTGCAAGGTTTCTGTTGGCGACTTTTCCTCCATCAACTCTGTTATTACTGCACTTTCTCAGGACTGGTTAGTCACAGACCCTGCTGAGGCCTGATTCATATTCATGGAAAGAGAAAACAAGCCTCTTAAGACATCCTTGAATTTAAGGGTGATGAAAAATGCCTGGAGGAGACATTTCAGCTCTGGAGTACAGCTCAGAACCACCACATCTGTGAGAAAGGTGATGATGAAAGACAAAAACATTTTTTAGTCATGGATTTTATAAGCAAAACCCAGGGGATTCGTTCTTGGTGATGGAAGATTGTGAGCGGCACATGGGCAAGCAGCCTGCTGATTAATTTTAATGACCTTTCCTATGAATAAAATAGTTTTATTACTTTGTACCTTTGCTAAGGACCAGGGCCTAGGAAAAGGCAGACAGGGCAGGAAGAAAAAGTTAGCTTTGACTTCAGTGGTGGAAAATTTATTCTCAAAATAATCACATTGGGCTGTGGTTTGCCACTGAAAAGACTGTTAAAAAACACCCACTGTATATTACTGAGATCCAAACTCAATCGGGGTCTCAGTAGCACTTGGCAACCTTATATTTCTTTTCAGACTGCTGTCTTCCATTGTCCAGGGTGATTGTTTCAAGTCTTCTCCATTTATCTCCAACCACCCCATGTTGCCTCCCCGACGGGTTCCCCAAAGATGACATAGGGTCCAAGTCCATAGTAAAAGTAACAATCGTCACATGCAAATTTATAGTCATGGGTAGCCTCTTAGTCAGCTAGGACTTCTGTAACTAAATACGACAAACTGGATGGCTTAAACCAGGAGTGGACAACCTTTTTGTGAGTACGTGCCAAAACCAGCAAAATCTCTGACTCAAAATTCTTCTGCGTGCCAACCCTAATTTTTTGAGAACATGTTACACCTACTTGATATCTCTTAAGGTGTACGTATGTGAAGAACCTTGAAGAAGTAATAAAATTCATTCGAGCGACAAAAACAGTATATGATGATGAAAAATACATTTATTTTTTAATGTATACATGTACACTGATAGTCCGACAGAAAACTTTATGACTCCGTTTGATATTATCCATGGGACTTTTGCTGCTGCATCACTGATGACAGAGATTTTATATCAGGTTTATATTTCGTGACCTTCAGAGATATGCACGAGCTATACTTTCATCCGTCAGGCTACTCCTATTATGAGACTTAACAAAATTCATCACTGAGAACAAAGATTCACAAGCGTATGTGGATGAAACCAAAACACTGGTCGGATCTAGGAAGGCAGGGAGAGTTAAGGCAGAGGCATAGAAATTGCTCTTCCCCTCTCTTGTCAATTCATGTCTATGGTTTTTAAGATAACTTGTTATGTAAAATTACTTATTTATCTAAGATGCACCTACACTGAATTTATCTGAAAAATAAAAAAGTCGTTATTAAGAAAAGAATTGTAAGTGGGAGATTATAAGAGAGGGTTTTGCGTGCCAGCAAAAGTTACTGGCGTGCCATGTTTGGCACTCGTGCCAAGGGTTGCCCACCCCTGGCTTAAACAATAGACGCATTGTCTCACAGTGCTGGAGGCCACAAGCCCAAGGTCAAGGGTTGTTTTTTTCTGAAAGTGTTAGTGAAGGATCTGTCGCAGGCTTCTCTCCTAACTCCTGATGCCTTGCTGGCAATCTTTGATGGCTTCTGCTGTGTCACCTTGATCTGTGCTTTGATCTTTGCATGGTGTTCTACCTGTACATGTGTATCTGTGTCCAAATTTCCCCTTTGATAAGGACTTCAGACATATTAGATTAGAAGCTCTTCCTGCTCCAATATGAAGTCATCTTAACTAATTGTATCTGCAATGACCTATTTCCAAATAATGTCACATTCTGATGCACTGGGGATTAGGACTTGAACATAAGAATTTTGTAGAGACACAATTCAACCCATACAAGTACGCATCTCTACCCCACGACTGACCTTCTCAGAAGTACTCTTCTTCTTTATTGTGACTACTCCCTCCACAGATGTGGTAGAGTCCAACCATTCCTGCCTACTCAGAAACACTGCTCTAGCAGGAACCACCTCTTCAATAGCTACAATTGCTTCTTCTGTACCAACTCTTTGTAATCAGTATTTAAGCAAGTTCACTTCTCCTTATCTCAAGAGGCAACCACAACAACAATAGCTTTCCACAGACCTCACATCCCACGTTAGCATTGGTTCTGTACTCTCTTTTTCTTCACAGCCTACATCAGCTCTCTCCACTTGCTATCTCCTATTCACTGCAATCTGGCTTCCTCCCTCACCACTTCACTGAAACTGCTCGTGCAGCGAACAGTAAATGACTTCCTTTTGCCTAGATGCAATGGCTTTAACAGATTTCATTTTACCCGACTCTTCATCTTGGCTTAACATTGGTGACCTACCCTGACTTCTGGAAGTTTTCACCTATTTCAGGTTCCATATCTCCCTATTCTCCCATTGTCTTGGTTTCCTTCCTACCCCACTGACTGCTACATCTCAGTCTCCTTTGCTGGCTTGTCTTTTTTGGTCAATCCCTTAAAATGTCAGCATTTCTCAGAGTCCCATTCTCAATGCTTTATGAAACTTTCTATAATTTCTTCCAGCCCCAAAGCTTCAATAACCATCTGTATACTATGACTTCCAAATATTATTTCAATCTAGAATGGCTGTCCTGAGCTCCAGACCTCTACATCTAATTATCAGTTCGTCACAGAGAATTCAAATCTATTTCTCCATCTATACCCAATACCTTAATCAATGCTGCTGCCATTTTACCCAGGGTGTAAGTCTTGGGTTCTTCTTTACTTTTTACTTTTCCACATACTACCTCCAACCACACTTACTCCTTAGGTTTTCCCTTGTTATTTTTGGAACTCTCCAATTCTGCTTCTGGTAGTAGCTTATTTCAGGCTGTTAGCATCATTCTTGCAGGCTACTGCAGCAGCCTGCAAATAAGTCTCCTTGCCTCTGATCTTGCAGTATTCTCATCCATTCTCCACACCACAGCCAGAGTGACCTTTCAAAGTATAATACTTCTCTTCTGCTAAAAGAGATTTGCAATGGCTCCCCTTGCTCTCCAATTAAAATGCAAACTCCTTAGCATGGAGTTTCCCAACCTGTCCTGTGCGTGACTCCTCAGCACCATTGCTCAACATTTTAAGGGACAGCTGTAATCACTCTAAAGTGTTTGCAGATCTCCAATGCACTGTGATTCCTCTCATACTACAGCCTTTATGCATGTTGCTGCTACTGCAGGAAACATCCACTTATCAGTCCTTTCTCCCTACGTTACTAACTATTCACCTGGTAAACGCACCCCTGCAGCTGCTATGCAAAGTCTTCCTAACGTTTCTCATACCAGCAGGTTCCTACCAGCTTTTCTAACTTTTATCACAGTACATATATATTAATATAGTTATTTAGGACTGGAACTTTGCAATCTTTGGGTTAGAAATAGCCTATCTCTGCCCTAGCCTGTTTGGCTCACTGAATAGAGCATCGGCCTGGGGACTGAAGGGTCCCAGGTTCCATTCGGGTCAAGGGCATGTACCTTGGTTGCAGGTATATCCCCAGTAGGGGGTGTGCAGGAGGCAGCTGATCGATGCTTCTCTCTCATCGATGTTTTCTAACCTTCTATCCCTCTCCCTCCCTCTCTGTAAAAAATCAATAAAACATATATTTTTTAAAAAAGAAATAGCCTATCTCTGAGCACATAACACGGGATCTGGAATGTAGTAGTTAGATTAATATTTGTTAAATGAAAATTGATCAAATCGTCAAACATATTGTCAAAACAACCATATTTGATTTAGGTTGCAAACCAGAGGCAGCACACTAATCATTTTGAAACAAAATATTCTCAAATGCAGGTGAGTTTTTAAAAAAGAATAAGAACATTTCCCAAAAGCTTACATACATGAGAACATTTTTTGACAGTTTTTAAAATATCACCGAGGTGTTTGCAATGAATACACAAGGTCAAATTTGGAAAAAAATATAAACTATTCATTTGTACATTGATTAAAAAATAGTCCTCCTACTGTTCCAGGTATTCAAAAGCACTACCAAACAGTTATTGGGATCTTTGTGCAATGAAAACGAGAGCAATGGCAGATTTATACAGCTAGGAGAAGCACATTAAAGGCTTCTTCTGGCACTGTCTCCAAAGAAAGTCTCTAGACTCTCCCAGGGGCTTTTAGCCTAGCACAGTGGTCGGCAAACTGTGGCTCGCAAGCCACATGCGGCTCTTTGGCCCCTCGAGTGTGGCCACGAAGCTTCAATCACACTGTACATGCACGCCCGCATGTGGTATTTTGTGGAAGAGCCACACTCAACGGGTCGCAGGTTGCTGACCACTGGCTTAGCATAATAAAATAGTAGGAAGAACATGACCTTCTAAATCTTTTATTTGTAATATTACAAGGTAATACTGAGCCCCAATTGAGGCCTGGAGGGAAGGCTGCTTAAGTCTATAACCTAATAATAACAAATTTTGTCAACTCTACCATCAGAATATACCCTGAATCTAGCTACTTTCCATGACCTCTTCTTGCCTTTCCTTTTGGTCTAACCACCATCATATCTTGCCTGGATTATTTAAAACACTTCCTAACATTAGCCCTTGCATCTTCACTTTGTATTCTTAATACAATAGCTAATGGGATCCTTCTAAAACAGAAATGGAAACATTGCATTCCTTTGTGTGATTCAGAATAAAAACAGAAATGCTTATAAATGAGTTTTAGGATCTTATAAGATCAGCCTCCAGCTACAACCACTCTGACTTCTTCTGCTGCTGCTGCTCCCTTCACTCTCTCCACTCTAGCCACATTAGTCTCCCCAAAACCAGTAAGGTCATAAGACCCAAAGAACAAAGTGACCAACTTGACCAAATAGATATTTGTAGAATACTCCACCTAGCAGCAGTAGAATAAACAAAATTTTTTTTTCAAGTGCACACGGAACATTTGCCAAGTTATGTTATATACTGGTCCATAGGAAATTTAAAAGATCCAAATTATATAAAACTAGTAGCCCTGCGCATAAATCCATGTGCCAGTAGCTTGCTGCTTCCCTCCAGTAGCTCTCCACCCACTGCCCCACCCTCCTGTAGCTCCCCCCGTCCTCCTCCCCCCCACTCCCCTCATAGCTTGCTGCTCTGCCCCCTCCTGTAGCTCTCCACTGCCTGCTTGTAGCCAGTAGCTTGCTGCTGCCCTCCAGTAACTCTTTGCCTGCTGCTCCACCCTCCTGTAGCTCTCTACCACCCGATTGTAGCTCACTGCCCCACCCTCCTGCTGATCCATAATCCGGTCATTACTCGGGCAGTCATTATGCTTCATGGCATAACGACCATTGCATATTATGTCTTTATTATATAGGATACTAGAGGCCCGGTGCACAAAAATTTGTGCACTCAGAGGGGAGGGGGTCCCTCAGCCCGGCCTGTGCCCTCTCGCAGTCTGGGACCCCTTGGGGGATGACCACTTGCTGGCTTAGGCCCGCTTCCCAGGAGATTGGGCCTAAGCCGGCAGTCAAACATCCCTCTGGCAGCCCAGGAACCCTCGGGGGATGTCCACTTGCCAGCGGGGAGCAGGCCTAAGCTGCAGTCGGACATCCTTTGTGCTGCTGAAGAGGCAGGAGGCTCCCACCACCACCGCTGTACTGGCAGCTGTCAGCCTGGCTTGTGGCTGAGCAGAGCTCCCCCTGTGGGAGTGCACTGACCACCAGGAGGCAGCTCCTGCATTGAGCGTCTGCCCCCTGGTGGTCAGTGTGTGTCATAGTGCCCAGTCATTCCCAGACGTTCTGCTGTTAGGGTCAATTTGCATATTACCCTTTTATTATATAAGATAGAGGCCTGGTGCATGGGTGGGGTTGGCTGGTTTGCCCTGAAGGGTGTCCTGGATCAGGGTGGGGGTCCAACTGGGGTGCCTGGCCAGCCTGGGTGAGGGGCTGATGGCTGTTTGCAGACTGGCCATGGCCCCCAGCCACCCAAGCTCCCAGTGGAGGCTGGCCGGAAGCAGGTATCTGGGATTTATTTATCTTCTATAATTGAAACTTTGTTGCCTTGAGCGGAGGCAACAGCCGGCCAGGGCAGGCAGGAAGCTTGGCTTCCTCCATCGCCGGGGCAACCAAGCTTCCTGCTTGCTCAAGCTCCATGGCTGCCGGCCGCCATCTTCATTGGGTTAATTTGCATATAGTTGCTCTGATCAGCTAGTGGGCGTGGCTTTGGGCGTAGCGGAGGTGCAATCAATTTGCATGTTTCTCTTTCATTAAATTAGATGTTACCTGACCATAATAGAATTAAATAAAAAACCAGGGACTAAAATTATGTGGAAATTCATCAAATATTTGGACACTAAAAAACATACTTCTAAATAATCCATGGATCAATGGGAAAAAAAAATCACATGGAGAATTAGAAATTATTTTGGACTGAATGGAAATGAAAACATGGCATTCAAAATTTGTGGAGTGAAGCTAAAGCAGCATTAGAGAGAAATGTGTAGTACTGAACACTAATATTTAAAAGAAGAAAGATTTCAAATCATGACCAAACTTTCATCCTTCAATCTAAAAGAGCAGGAACAAATTAAAATCAAGCAAACAGAAAAAAAAATAAACATAGGAAGATAAATTAATAAAATAGAAATCAATTTTTAAAAGCAATGAAACCAAAAGCTGGTTCTTGGGGAAGCTATAAAAATGATAAATCTTTAGCCAGACTGATTAGGGGAAAAAGTTTTAAAAAAAAATCACTACTATCAGAAATTAGAGTAGGGATTTCACTACTGACACTACATTTGCTAAAAACGTTGTAAATAATTTTATGGCAATAAATTTCACAACTTACATGAACACATTTTTTGAAAGTCACTAACAAAGTTCATTCAAGAAGGTAACCTAAGTAGCTTTGTATTTATTATAGAAATTAAATTCATAGTTAACCTTTACACTAAAAGAACTTAAGGCCAGATGGCTTCACTGGTAGACTTCTAAGCATTTAATGAGGAAACAAAATCAATTCTACAGAAACTTCACAGAAAATTGAAGAGAGAGAGGACAATTCCAAACTCATTTTGTGAGGGCAGTATTCTCTGGTGAAACCTGAAAAAGTCATTACAAGAAAACTATAGATCAAAATTTCTCCTGAGTACAGATGAAAATTTTATAAATAATATTCAGCAATATAGAAAAGTATAATGAATAATGACCTAGTTGATTTTCTCCTAAGACTGCAAGTTTGATTCAGCATTTGAAAATTGATGTAGTTAACCACATTAGTAAAATAAAAGAGTCAGAACAACATTTGACAAAATTCAACAAGTTCATAAAAATTTTTTTTTAAATTCTCAGAAAACTAAGGAAAGGAAAATTTTCTCAATATGATAAAGGAGATCTACAAAAACCATACAGCTAACATCATTATGTAAAACCAATTTAAACCTAACCTAGGGGATTGAAATTCCACTCCTAAAATTTTACAAAAATAAAATGAAATGAGTTGTAGGAATTTTTAATATATTGTTGATCGTAATCCTTTGTAGTATTGGCAACAATCTTCTTTTACTCTGCAGTTTGCATCTCCCTCTCTTAATCTGCCTTTCCATCAACAGGAATTCTTAATTTTAAAATAGTGTCATATATCGGTCCTTTCTAGTTAGTGTTTTTTATGCCCCTATTAAAGCATATCTCCTCAAGATAATATACTAGGCAAAAACTGGAAACAACCCAAATGTCTATCAACAATTTACTAGGTAAACAAATTGCGATGTTTTCACATGACTACTACTAAGCAATAATAATGAAATGCTGATACACACAATATAGATTAACTCCCATAAGCATTATACTAAGTCAAAGAGACCAGGCAGAAAAGATTCATACTGTATAATTCTATTTATATGCAACTCTAGAATAATAAAAACTAATCTATGCTTCTAGAAGTCAGAAGGTGGCAGGGACTGGGATGAATTGACTAGAAAGGGCATAAAGGAACTTTCTGGGGTGATGAAAAGGTTCTATATCCTGATCAGAGTAGTGGTTACGCAGATACATGCATTTGCCAAAACTCTTCAAACTACATTTAAATTCTATGCATTTTATTGTGTACCTCTATGATTGCAAAATATTTTTAAGAAGTGCCCCCCTCTCCCTACCTATGAGGGATCAAGGACTTAAAAGCCATGGAATAAAGGAAACATGATGAGTGTGAAATGAGATAAATGAGTACCTTATCTGGCTATTGAGGGCATGTGAACATCTCCCCACTGGCCCATATAAGGAGATGTACACAGCAGTGAAGATTACCCATTATTGCCCAGTGGCAAACTGACCTTTTTAAAGTTTCTAGAGCAGCGGTTCTCAACCTGTGGGTTGCCTAAGACCATCAGAAAACACATATATAATTACATATTGTTTTTGTGATTAATCACTATGATTTAATTATGTTCAATTTGTAACAATGATATTGGGGATCACCACAACATGAGGAACTGTATTAAAGGGTTGTGGCATTAGGAAGGTTGAGAACCAATGTTCTAGAGGCTCTTATGTACAGGTTCTACATTTAGTATCCCAGAAAGAAGGGCTTGTGACTGGGCAGACATTTGGCCAGCTGAGGATTTGATGAGAAATCAAATGTCAAGCCCTACTTAGATGAGATACATATTCTTCAGCCATTGGGCAAACAAGTAGAGGCTAAATGACTCCCCTCCTCACCCAGGAGAAGGGGTCATCTTTCCCTGAAGTAAAATAGAGCCAAGCAGGATTCAGCGCTCCTTGCAGCATGATGATTACATGGTTACGCTTAGCCTTACACGTGTCAGGCCTTAAGAGAAGACAAGAGCGCTGGTCACAGTTTTCAATAGTTCTCTGGAGGCTAATGCACTGGCTTTCGGCAAGATTCGACACAGCACAGAACAACGTGCTGTGTTATTAACTGCTCGAGAATTGCAAATAGATTATGGTAGAACAGATCAGACTTGGAAACCGCATAAAATGGAATGGTCTGCACTTCACATTAAAAACACAATTAAGGAAAGATTGCCTTTGAGTACATCCTTGGTCCTAAAGGTCAGATTTACTGGGCCCTCATTTTTCCAGCTTTACTTCAAAGGCCCTGGGCCTTCTGCAGGCAGTGAGCCTCCTGACTTCTGTAGTTAGTGAGTCAGACACGGGAGGGGTAAGAAAGAGAAATGAGCTGAGATGCAGAGCAGAGGGAATTCTCAGGACCTCCCTGGGGAGAGGCAATAGTCAGCCTTTCCCGAGGAGGCAGGCAACCAGCCTGCAGGGCTATGCTGCAGTGATTTTCCTGACTTTTGCAGATGTCCAGAGCAATCTTGCCATCCAACGTTCTTAGACACCCACCGAAGACAAGCCCCAAACAACTGCCATTTTTTCAAGTATATGATCTCCGTATACCATAGATGTGAAAAGCAATATGACATAAACATTATTTCTGTAAAGATGTTGTGAGTAAGCAATATAATACAAATAGCCTAGAGAAGCTGGGCAAAGAGCACAAATAGATCATTTACAGAAGAAATTCAAATCTCTAATCTACATTAAATAGACCCAAGATGTAATGTTAAGTGCAAAATTAGGATAAAAATTGTGAATAGATATTTCACAGACGAAGAGGCCTCGAGGTATACAATTCTATGAAAAGATGTTGAAACTCTGTAGCATTCAGAAGAATACAGATACAAATAAAATTGAAATACTGGTTGACAGTCATCATCAAAATAGCAAAAATTAGAAAAGCATATGACACAAACGATGTGGAAAGATGGGGACTTGAGTAATGCTGTAAAACAGTACCAGAGAATTTCACTCTGTGAGAACTCATGATCCAAAATTCCACTCATCCTGGGCACATACCTCAGAGACAGTCTTACACAGGTCCTTCCAGGAACATGAGATAGACATTTGTCATAATATTGACAACAAGAAGTTAGAGTAACCCAAGTGTTCAACACTAGGGAAAGAACAAGCAAAATATAGTAAATAGATTCTATGAAATGACAAAATTTAGATAATGTGTACATACATACATCTAAGAAAAACAGTATTGAGTGAAAAAAGTAGGAGAGCATGGGATTTTAGTATGAATGAATATTAAAAAACATATGAAACCATGCAACATATTTTTCAAGAACAGGTGCATATGTTGCAATCAGTAGGAAAATACCTGTATCAGAAGGGAATAATAAAATATTATTATTATATTCAGAATTATAATAGAAAAGGACCTTGTCTAGACTGATGTTCAGTGGTAAAATGTTTACTAACCAAAAGGCATGATACATGCAATGCTCTGTACCTGTGATTTTTAAAAAGGAAAGAAGCTGATATTTATCATACACCATAGTCTCAATTTTGTAATACATGTGCAGAAAACACTACCAGGAAAGAAAAACATTAAAATATTAAAATTACAATCTTTGAGTGATCATTTATTAATTGCCTTCTTTGTATTTGTAACTAGGTTCCAAACTCCAATCCTGGTGTGTGTCTGTTGGGATTTAGAGATGTTTGAACATAGAGATGTGGGTTGGAGTGTGGTGGGGAGGTAGGGCCTGGGGTGAACCATTTAAAATTTGATTTGGATCAGTGTTCTCATGGAAAAAGCCCTAAGCTCGGGCACCTAAGTGGCAGCAAATATCCTCTGAAGACCCAGTGTTTGGACATGAAGCTTAGGTCAAGGGAGAGAGGAGTCAGAAGACAAGAAGTCCTTTCTTCAGAAAGTGCCCTGGGTCTCAGTAAGAAGATCTGGCTGGGGGTGGAGGTGGGCGTGCTCTCCACATCCTGCATGAAACCTCTCAGAGCTTTAGTTGCATGGAAGGTACTTTGGCAACTAGAAGACTGCAGAGCTCCAGTGCCTCAGTGAGGGGCCCCGGAGCTCTTCTTCACTCATGTATGTTTTGTACATATGATATCATTGAGGTTGGCCAGATGTGGAAGGGGGATGGTTCAAAAGCCCCAGTTGATGGGCCAAATTAAATCGTGTGCATGAGTCCAAGGTCCCCTCGACCCCATGGATTTCTAATATAGTCTAGAAATAAGAGCAGGAGTGGTGGTGGTGGTGGTGGTGGTGGTGGTGGTGAAGAGCAATAATTGAAAGAGGAGAAAGAACCCATGAAATATGAATTATTACTATTACTAGTCTTTCAGGTTGCATGAACTGGAGAAAGTTGTTACACATATTCTCTATTTCCTGAGCATTCTACATGTAAAGAAATATATTACTTTATAGTAAAAATATTATGATAAATTAAAAGTAAAAGTCTCAAGTATAAAAGAAAAATACAGAGGCAAAGTATTTCCAAGAAAGTTCCTATAACAAATTGTTCTCATTCTATTATCTATGTCTGTCTGTGTCCTAGGCCTTGTGCTGGAGTCTAGGAAGGAAAGAAGGAAAATGCTGCCCTGTTTTCAAACAGCTCACAGTCTTGTTCTGAAAGTGTCTAAAAGTGGTTATTTTGACATAGGGTATTTTAATTATATAGTTCAAGCTAAAGGAGTATTTCTAAGACTATAGATGTCACATTTCGTGGAAGGCTGTACTCCCACACAACCCTTAATAGTTAAAAAGTTATACCGCATGTTCTTTTTCTTCTGCAGCTGGAAAGAAAGAGGTCAGATGTATCATAGGGTAATTCTTTTTTAAGGAGCATCTTCTTTCTGGCTAGCTTCTCGAGTCCCAGGCTAACTATTCTGTAGTCTTTACCCCACAGGTCTTTCATCCTCTTTCTTCCCCTCACTCAATTCTAAAGCCAGGGCCAGACTTTAGTAATACCAATTATCTCTGGTATTTACCTCCCTTTTTCTGCCTCATTTTCATTTCCCTGCTCTTTCTCTCCTCCATCTCCAGGTGGAGTACCAATCCTCTCCCAATGCCCCACATCTCCCATTCTGATATCCCTCCCTATATGTCCAACTTCCCACCATACAGCCTCACACTAATATTTCCTCTCCTTCCACCTTACTCTTCCCTCTCAGTTATATTTGAATTTTTAAAGCACATATTTGTTATCGCCAATAGATCTGTTAGGCATACTATATATTTCACTTGTGTTTATGTTCTGCCTCCCCATATACTCCCTCCCATGCCCCGACTACAGTGTAAAGCCCACAACATCAGTGCTTCTTAGTCTCTGTGCTGGTTCTAGGGTGGATGCTTCACAAGCAGTTGATAAGAAAGATTAATAAATGAATGGATAGATGAATGGGTTTGTGGGAAATAGTGTGGGTAAAGGAAACTTCTAAGCAGTCCTTAAATAGGACCTGGTAAATGATTGGTCATTCCATTCACTCATTCATCAGCTATTTACAGAATATCCACTAGGTGGCAGTCACTGAGCCGGGGTGGGTGTGGGGGAGGGGGTGCGTGGAATTCAGTGGTGAATACCACACAATTCTTGCCCAGGAGGCACTCACATTCTACAACAGTGATGGCGAACCTATGACACACTTGTCAGAGGTGACACGCGAACTTTTTTTTTGGTTGATTTTTCTTTGTTAAATGGCATTTAAATATATAAAATAAATATCAAAAATATAAGTCTTTGTTTTACTATGGTTGCAAATATCAAAAAATTTCTATATGTGACATGGCACCAGAGTTAAATTAGGGTTTTTCAAAATGCTGGCATGCCGAGCTCCAAAGGTTCGCCATCACTGCTCTACAAGGACAGACAGGCCAGTGGAAACAAAATAATGCAAAGCACTTTATAGTTGGGTAAACATGAAATAGGAGCACAGAAGAAGGACATCCAGTGGGGGTTTCCATAAGGGCTTCAAATATCTAAGATGAAGCTGAGCATGGAGGAGGAGCACCAGAAGAACTGGAAGTGGAAAGGTTTGAAATATGGGGTCTGGGGAAGAGGAAAAATATGTGTTAAATCTTGAAAGTGAGAGAAAGTGGCATGTCTGGGCCTTGATGCCGCACAACTGAAGGGGACATCATTCACGTCGTGTTGTGAGGGACTAGCTCTCCCAGGCATGAAAGGCTGCAAGGGAAAGGGGCCAAGTGGCCACGGGAGTGCTGGCTCTTTGTGAATGCTCAGGCAGTGCTGGCCCTATCATAAGATAACAGGAGGCTTCATGTTGGAAAGAAGAGGAGGATGGGGCTGATCTTCCTGAGAAGATAAGTGTGGATCAAACTGTGGAGAGCTTTCTGCCCATGAGGAGGTGCCCTTACTATTTTACATCGGCAGGATTGCAGCATATGGAATATGTGGCCATGTGGGGAGATGAATATGACAGTTGTTTTGGGGGTTGACTTGGGAGGGGGGGCAATGGGGGCAGGAGGACTAGTTGAGAGTATTGAAAAAGTTCCATCGTGAAGTGACTCAAGGCCTCAACAAGAATGAAGGCAATGGGGGCAGAAAGAGGGACGAGGGTGAGTAAAGGCAGGGTTTGGGGACATGGGGACTAATCCTGAGGGGGAGTAAAGTAGGTGGATGTAAGGAACGTCTCTGAAACTCTGGACTCCAGAGGTGGGAATGACACAGGAGCCGGAAGGAGGACTTGCTCACCAGTAACCACCCCTTGCAAGCTACCCTCAGATGTCCAAGCTGCCCTGTAAGAGCCCATGGGGCAGGAAATGGGCTGTGCTGCAAATAAGCAAAAAGGCTCCAGATGCTCCTCCTCTCAGCATTTTCATAGAAGGTGAGAAATATTAAACCAAATGAATGAATCTCTAATTGTGGAATTGGCCACCGATGAGCAAAATAAAACTGACATCTCAAAAATCTCTCCAACTCATAGTAACAACCTTCAAATTAGATAGAGTGGATGCACCCACTCAGATGGCTGTGCTACAAAAGATGGAAAATAACAAGTGCTGGTGGGGATGTGAAGAAATTGAAACCCCTGTCATTGTTGGTGGGAATGTAAAATGGTGCAGATGCTGTGAAAATAGTTTAGTGGTTCCTCAAAAAGTTAAACATAGAGTTACCATATGACTTGGCACTTCCACTCTTAAGTATATACCTAAAAAAACTGAAGTCAGAGACTCAGACAGATACTTGTATGCCAGTGTTCATTGCAGCATAATTCACAGTACTCAAAAGGCAGAAACAACCCACGTCCATCAATAGATGAATGGATAAACAAAATGTGGTGAATACATGCAGTGCAATATTACTCCGTCTTGAAAAGGAATGAAGTCTGATACATGCTACAACATGGATGAACCGTGTAGACATCATCCTAAGTGAAATAAGCCAGCCACAAAAGGACAAATATTGTGTGATTCCATGTATATAATTTAATTTACATGGAATTGGCAATTTCATAAGACAATAAGTAGGCCCGAGGTAACCAGGGCATGGAGAGAGAGAAAATGGTGAGTTCTTTCCTTTTTTAAAAAAATTAATTTCAGAGAGAGGAAGGGAAAAAGAGAGATAGAAACATTGATGAGAAAGAAACACCAATTGGCTGCCTCCTGCAAGCCTTCTACTGGGGATCGAGCCTGCAACTCAGGCATGTGCCCTGGCCAGGAATCGAACCAGTGACTCCTAGTGCATGGGTCGATGCTCAACCACTGAGCCACATCAGCTGGCAGAGCAGAGTTATTTCTAAATGTGTACGGAGTTTTTGTTTGGGAAGATGAAAAAGTTTTAGAAATAGATAGTGACAATGGTTACACACATTGTGAATATAATTAATGCCACTAAATTATACACTTAAAAATAATTAAAATGACAAGTTTTGTATTATATATAATTTACCACAGTAAAATAATTTTTTAAAGTATGTAGACAAAATATGTAGGAAAAGGTATTATAAAAGTATGCCTCACAGAGTTAACAACATAAATATTGTATTTTTTTCTGAATGTTTTGGTGTTTGAGTAGATTTATTTATTTATTTTAAGTTTATACATTAAGAATATTTTTAATTATTTATTTATTTTTATTGTTGACTCTGTTACAAACGTCCCCATTCCTTCCCTCTCCCCGAGACTTTGCCTGCCTTTACTTAGCTTTTAAATGTTGTAATTTGTTGTGATTTCTTTTCAAATTTTGAGTAAATATTGGTGTTGTTTTTAAAAAAAACACATAGAGTCAATGAATAATTGATTTAGTTGTTACCCAAATGATCCACTTGAAGACTTGAAGAAGAGCTGCTTGAACCCCCTCTGTCTTATTTAATCCTGCCACATGACCGGGCTGTGGACACTGGTAATCTCATTTCACAGCTCAGAAGGGGGAAAGATTTGCCCTGGAGCTCCCCACAGAAGGCACAGCCGACACAGAAGGCTGTGTGTGGGGATGACACCAACTCTTGCTTGAAAATTACTACTGTAGACTGGAACGTGGTTGAAGGAAACAAGCACTGCGCACATTCTGTAATTCCTTTCTACGCAAATGTGTGCAAAAGCCTGGCATTTTCAGACTGAAAGCAGTGAGCTTTCTGGGGAAAGAAAAAGCTGCCGTCCTTTCCTGGCTTAGCCTCTGACAGGTTATGGAGTGCTGGAAAAGCCATTTAGCTGCTTCGGGCCTCAGTGACAGCCTCTGTAACAGCCAAGTCGATAATATTTATTGAGTGGCCACAAGGTGCAAGACCCCGAGTGAGGCTCTGAAGGCTATGGAGGCAGCCTCAACAGCTGTGCTCTTGGCGAACTCAGGACCGAGTTGCGCAGAACAGACAGACCCATGAAAGACAAAGCCGGCCAGAGCCAGAGAACAGAACCATCAATTCTGTCTTGGGAAGCAAAGCTTGTTGAAGTGTGAGAAGGAAATTGATAGATGTGTAACTGAGTAACCAGCCTTTGTTTCTTGAGGGCTCGGAGTGAGGGCTTCTAGAAGCTGTAAGTGAAATCGTTTTTTTCTGGTTAGCTGGTTGGGTGAACCCCCTGTTTTGCTCTCTTTCATTCTCATTGTCTAGGTTGAATGATCTCAAGAGCCTGTAGGTGATATAGGGTGTGGGAGAGGTGAGGACCTGTTCTCCATCCATTGAACAGTACCTGGGCAACACACACACACACACACACACACACACACACACACACACGTACACACACACCAGAAAGGGTGAAATGCTTCGCTTTCAGTTCTCAGTAATAGGACTGCACTGTATACTGAGCCAGAGAAAGATAAGAAGCTGGAAGGGTAATCTTCATGCATATTCATGTCTGCGCATGTCCTCCCAGGGCCTCCCTGCTCCCATCACTCTGGTGCCTCCACTAGCACATGAACTTTCTCTGTTCCATGATTCAGGGAGTCCCTATTTCTGGCAGAAAGAATAGAAGGAGCAAAGTTGGAGAGCTGGGAATATATATCATACATCAAAGGCATAAAAATAATCTAGTTTGACCAGTGAGTAGGGTCCTGGCAGATAGTGGTAGGAAATGAGCTCCCAGAAGTAAATTATGGATACTCTGTCAAAGGTCTTGAGCGTTTCATTTAGACAAGATGGACTTCATTCTGTAGCAAATGGGAGGTCACCAGGAAAAGGTTCCGGACAAATGATGACATGATTTTGCCTTTGTTTTGGTTAATTGTGGTGACTGAGTAGAGTGAATGAATGGGCAGAGAATCTAGAGATATAATTATTTCATTTATTCAAAATATATTTACAAATTGCCTAAAATTTGCCAGGTACCGTGCTAAGTGCTGAAACTAGATGTGAACAAAATGTAAAAAAACTTACTGTGTTCACAGACTTTAAAGGATCTGGGTTAGAAGACTATGGAATTGTTGTGGCCATCAAGGGATCAATGATAATGGTAACAAATAGGAAATATAAGGTAATATTTTAGAAGTGCTATTAACTGGATGAGAGACAGTGGTAAAACAATTGACTATTTTTAACCTAGGTAAGATACAGAGAGTATGAAGAAGTTTTCTATAGAATTAAGAAAGCTCTGTTGTAGATAATATTAAGTATGACTATTTTATAGGGTACTGGAGGCCTGGTGCACGGATTTTTATACCAGGGGGGTCCCTCAGCCTGGCCTGTGGAAATTGGGCCAAAATTGACTCTCCGACATTCCCCGAGGGGTCCTGGATTGCGAGAGGGCACAGGCCAGGCTGAGGGATCCAATCAGTGCACGAACAGGGGGGAGTGATCAAGGGAGGGTTCCAGGGCGTGTCCGGCCCATCTCGCCCAGTCCCAATCAGCTGGACCCCAGCAGCAAGCTAACCTACAGGTCGGAGCATCTGCCCTTTGGTGGTCAGTGCGGGTCATAGTGACTGATAGAACAGTCAAAAGAACGGTCGGGTGCTTAGCATAGTAGGCTTTTATTATATAGGATTCCTGTGGTAGTGTCCAGATGAACATGTGCCTGGACTTTGGGAGACAGGTGAGAACTACAGATCTGAGCGCAGAATGAATATAGGTTATAAAGAAAGTCATTGGCAGAGGGAATCATTCAGAAAGAATAAGTAGGGTGAGAAGAAGAAAAAATGAAACTCAAAACTTTGGAGGAATTATATCTTCAGGGTTAAAAGATAAAAAAAAAATAGTGTAAGACTAAGAAAAACTAATCAAAGAAGGGGAGAAGCAGAACAGATTAAAGTTTTGGAATTAAAAGGGGGCAAGTGTTTCAGAAAGGGTTAGATAAAGGTAAGTATGGGAAGAAGTTCAAGATGACTCAAGAGAAGGTCAAGTAGGAATGGAAATCTGGAGAAGACAGTGTCATTAAAGCAGAAAGGTGCAGAGGGAACCTGATTTTATAAAAGGGGCAAAGTAAAAGGTAGATGAATGAGTACTATCAGGCATTCTCCAACTCTATATTCCTTGACTTGAGTCCAGATACATTAGAAATAGTTTGGGTATTCTGTGACTTCCTCTGTGACACTTATTTAACAAAGTTTCCTTTCTATAATCTGTTTTATGATTTCCAAGGGACTAAATGTAAGGTGTGCAAAAGAATCAAACTTTTCCCCAAGGCCAAAGGTAACGTTTGAGAGAGGTTTTCTTCTCACTCTTCATAAAGCTGGTTGCCTTCAATTCCTTCCCCATTGTTCCTAGAAAGGGTTTGAGAACTACAATGACAGCTCTGCCCCAGCATCTTGGGACATGGCATGAACATGTTTCCATCTTTTGCAGAAGTACAAGGAGGTGGCTTCAGATTAAAGACAAAATCCCAATGAAGGTTTCTTTGTAGTCAAAACATATAGATGCTTTTTGACTGTAAGGCCCTTTGAGATCCTATAGAAAATGGCATCCCCTTGGACATTTCAACACCATATTTCTGGGAATCAGAAACCAGTTAGTAATCTTCTTTGGATCCAAATAAACTGAGTAAACCTCTGCTGAGAGCTCTTAACTGAACAAGGCCTGCCACAGACTTAAGGTATTAATAACTCAAAGTTCCTTCAGTTCATATGATGACACAGTTTGATGCCGTTGTACGAATACCCAGTACTCGCCTATGTTTATTGGAGTAAAATTGTCTCTTCTTTCCTCCTTTGGCAGTTTTCAGTGAGGTTTGTGGCCAGTTCACACTCATTTATTTGTTCAAGTCTGCCCTGTTCAGCTTTCCACAGAGGTTACAAAATTAAAAATTGTCAGTGCCTATAACTGCCTGACCTTTGCCACTGGAAAATTTCAGGACCTGGCCTACTGGGGCTAAAATCCTGCCAGGAGCAGCTGTGGCCTTAAAGAATCAATGTAAATATTTCAACAGGTGAAATAACCAGTCAGAGAGCGTGGGCCAAAAAAACTACAAATGTGGAGCAAGATACAAAGGATGTCAAAGGTAGAGGACATTTAAAAGGAAAACTACAGAAGTGACATTTCATAAGACTAAAACCTTGTCAGAAGAAAAGCTTTGTACTAGAATAATCTAAGTTCCAATAAATGCCTATTTTCAAGGGAACTCAAGGGAACAGATGAAAAAATATGTGAGGGCCTTCATTCATCTTGGATTTTGCACTTTAAGTGCTACATCATCTCATGGCCAGATTTATTATCCAAAAACTACTCTAAAAATTTTTTTTCAGTCATTTGGAGTTACTGGACTATTTGCAGCACCAGTAGAAAAGAGGCCTTAAAATGTTTTAGCGAACGAGGAAGTAAAATTGTTTAAATCCCTCAAAAGCCTGAAAATCCCTGAAAAGTCTAGTAACCAAGAGAAAAGAACAAAATGGAATTTATGGCTACACTCTTTATTTTGAAGGCTCTATAAAAATAGTTATGCAGAAATAAACACAAGCATCCATGGCCAATTGGTTTTTGACAAAGGTTATACCATTCAATGGAGAAAAAAAAAAGTCTCTTCAACAAATGGTGCTAGGACAATTAAATATCCCCATGGAAAAGTATGAAGTTGGACCCTTACTTCATAGTATAAACAAAGTTAACTCAAAATGGATCAACAGCCCAGTCAGAGTGGCTCAGTGGTTGAGCGTGGACCTATGAACCAGGAAGTCATGGTTTGATTCCCGGTCAAGGCACATATCTAGGTTATATCTGGAGTGTGAGGCGTGCAGGAGGTAGCTGATCAATAATTCTCTCTCATCATTGGTGTGTCTATCTTTCTCTCCCTCTCCCTTCCTCTCTGAAATCAATAAAATGTATATTTTTAAAAATGGATCAACAACCTAAATAGAAGAATTATAAAACTCTTAGAAGAAGACATAGGTATAAATCATCATGACCTTGGATTTGGCAATGGATTCTTAGATAAGGCACCAAAAGCACAAGAAACAAAAGAAAAATAGATAAATTTTACTTCAGCAAATTAAATTTTTTTGCATATCAGACATCAAGAAAATAAAAAGATGACCTTTACAAGAGGAGAAAATATTTGTAAATAATACATTTGATAAGGGCCTAATATGCAGGATATACTAGAATATATATAAAACCCTTATAACTGAACAGTGAAAAGATAAATAACACAATTTAAAAATGGGCAAAGGACTTGAATAAACACTTCCCCAAAGAAGTTATCCAAATGGCCAACAAGCACATGAAAAGATGCTCAATATCATTGGTCATTAGAAAAATGCAAATCAAAACCACTGAGATACCACTCTCCATTCATCAGGATGGCTATGATAAAAAACACCAAAAATAGGAAGTGTTGGTGAGGATTAGGACTCTTGTACATTGTTGATGGGAACGTATAATGGCAAGTTGCAGTGGAAAGCAGTTTAGGGGCTCCTCAAAAAATTAAACATAGAATTATCATATGATTCAGCAGTTTCACTCCTATGTATATATCCCAAATAATTGAAAACAGGTACTCAAATAAATATATGTAAATGCATGGTAATAGCAGGACTAGTCACAATAGCCAAAAGGTGAAAACAACCCAAATGTCCATCAGTGGATGAATGTATAAATAAATTGTGGTATTTTCATATAATGGAATATTATTCAGTCCCAGTAAATCTCATCTTTATTGCATACCTTTAACTTGAGACTTCACGGTGACAACAGATAGTAATAGGCTCATCAAGGAAACCCATAAATTCATTTCTGCACTAGTAATATACTGCTCAAGGGATTAATCAAACTTGTTCTTAACTGTTACCCCTCTGGGAAGCCTTGCCAGTATCCTGAGGTGGAATTCCCTCTTCTCTGTCTAGCTCAGCTTGTTCACTCTATTAATCTTACTGCTGTAGGCCCAGTGCCTAGCGGAGTGCCTGATGTATAAGGCATATCAGTGCAATGCACTTAGTTTGAAATACCTCAGCAAGGTAATATGTGTCAAACCAAGTAAAAATGTACTTGTTCCTTAGCAATATGTCTGTGTGTATGTGTAAGTGTGTGTGTGTGTGTGTGTGTGTGTGTGTGTGATGTGCATAAACCTATTCATAAACTGAGCCAGATCATCTCACTAGATGACCTCCTGTCAATGCCAATGGGTTTATCTGTCTTTCTGCCACAGAATTTCTGACCTTCAAAGAATAAACTTATTATCTAGTTGACTCTTTTTAGGAAAGCCACTATGAAAAAACTTTAATCAAGTTTGTGATATTGACAAGAAAAGATAGAAGAAGCTGTAGATACAGGGCAGTGTGGGTTGCCAGTAAGTGGGTGCATTGTCACTGCCTAATTTTAAAGCAGTGGTAAAATTAACATAAAGTCAGGCATTTTATTATTATCATACTAGAGGCCCAGTGCACAAAATTCATGCACAGGTAGGGTCCCTAGAGGCTGCCGGCTGCCGGCAAGGGCCTTCCTTTGTTCTGTGCCACCCCCTGGTGGTCAGGGAACATCATAGTTAGCAATCGAACTCCCTGTCAGTTGAACTCCTGAGGGGACACTTGCATATTAGGCTTTTATGTATAGAGAGAGTTGTGGTTCCAAACCATGTCAGTGTTAAAATACACCTCCCTGCCAGGGAAAATCAAGCCATTGGCTCAAATATATGATCATGTTTATTTGGCATGTTCCAAAATTGCGTGTTGTAAAGTAGTTTTGAATGTAGAAAGAGAATATTAAGATTAAAAGGCAGCTTAGATATCCTTTCATACTTCCTTTATTCCCTCTTTCATGAAACATGCATCTGGGTGGCCACAGCTAGAGATCATGTTTGCTAAGACATGCCTCTGCCCTTGAGAGGCTTGGAAGTCAGAGAGATGGTGGTTAACGACTTTCCTAAGGTCACATGAATGCTGACAGGCTGACTCAAAACACAATCTGTGATATTTTCAAATGACCTTCCTTTTTTAAGGGGTTTAAGGAAGCTAGAGCCCATGAACCACAGAAATGGCAGGGTCTTGGAACACCTTCCAGCCTTTGATCACAAACAAAAGTTTAAAATTCCTGGTATAGTTTATGAAAAATTTGCTCTGGGTTTGGCTTTTCCCCTTAGTATACTGCTATTTCCTGAAATTTTCCAATGGCTTCTCCCATCCTCCACCATTTAGTATAGGATTTTTGCAGCAGCAGCAGCAGCACAATTAGATTTTGAAGTTTATGCTTCAAAGTTAGTACTAACAGTTGCCTCCCCAGGTGCCTGAGCTGAGGCAACTCCCCCAATACCACCTCAAATGACTTTTAATTAAATTGAACTCAGTCAGTCATGACTTATGCTTTGTGCTTCTGTTTTCTACATCTAAAGTTCTATTTATAAACCATTTAGTTCATATGGGCCTCTGGATTGGGAACCTAATTAGAGCTGTGCATTACGTATGGTTGCCCCAAACATTTGCATCGCTTTCATCTGAGGCAGCCTAGTTAATTGCTTGTGAAGGGTCAATGGCACTTTCCTCACCAGGTTCATTTGCTGATTCCATCTCACAATGCATTCTCTCTAAAAAGCCCCAAATCACATGCTACTTCTCGGTCATTTCTCTTTGCTCAGTGGTTGAGGTGGGTGTTGTCATTAAGGTAGGATACAGCAGTTGCCCCTCGCCAGCCAGGGACCATCAGTGACTCTAGATGAGTTTTGTGCAGGTCCCAAGTCAAGGCCCTGGGCTACATTATCCTTACAGCCTGCTAGTGGGATCGGCATTCAAAGGTGTAGGACCACTTCTTCTCCCATTTTGGATGGGAGCCAGGATTTAAATAAAATAAAGAAAAAAATAAGAAAAGAAATCAAATGGAAATTCAACCACTGGAGTCAAGGGCAAGCAAAAATTGTCTTTAAAGGGTTGGCTTCAAGCCACAGAAACAAAAGAAAGTTGAGATGAAAACTGTGCTTGAAGGCCATGGTTATATCTCAGCAATGTCTGAGGGAGAAGAATATGATGGGAAAGTGGACATAAATGCTTCCTTTTTAGCATGCCCAATGTATGAAGACTAAGGCAGTGGCATACTCTTTAAAATGAAAGACAAAAACTGCTCTCAGAATGGTTCTGTCTGCCTGTAATGCAAATAAGAGCTACTAAAATAAGGGCAAATGAGAGGTTGGTAGGAAGAAAAGTACAGCTTATATCCTGCAACTCCACATTGTCCTCTTATTATTCAACTAGAGGCCCGGTGCACAAAATTCATGCACGGGAGGGGGCGGGGTGTCCCTCAGCCAAGCCTGCACCCTCTTCAATCTGGGACCCCTTGGGGGATATTCGACTGCCGGTTTAGGCCTGATTCAGGGATCAGGCCTAAACTGGCAGTCAGACATCCCTCTCACAATCCAGGACTGCTGGCTCCCAACGGCTCGCCTGCCTGCCTGCCTGCCTGATTGCCCCTAATCGCTTTTGCCTGCCAGCCTGATAACCCCCTAACCACTCCCCTGCCAGCCTGATTGATGCCTAACTGCTCCTCTGCCGGCCCAATCACCCCCAACTGCCCTCCCCTGCTGATCCGGTCACCCCTAACTGTCCTCCCCTGCCAGCCTGGTCACCCCTAACTGCCCTCCCCTGCTGGCCTGGTCTCTCCCAACTGCCCTCCCCTGCTGGCGTGATTGCCCACAACTGCCCTCCCCGCTGGCCCAGTCACCCTTAACTGCCCTCCCCTGCTGGCCATCTTGTGGCTGTGGGCGCTGCCATCTTTGAGGGTGTGGCAGTCAATCAGCATATTCCCTTCTTATTGGTTGTGGGCACCGCCATTTTTGCAACAACGTGAGGGTCAAATAGCATATTTCCTCTTTATTAGATAGGATTTCTCCAAAGGAATATAACCCACTTATATAATTGAAAACAATGTATGATTTATTGAGAGGCAGGCAGCATTGTCTTGTGGTGAGGGGAGCTGGTTCTAAAACTAGAAGCCTACTTCAAATCTTGGCTTTGCCACTTACTAGCTAAGTGACTTCAGACACATTGTTTGACCTCTCTGAACTTCAGTTTCTTAGTCTGTAAACTGGGAGACATAATAATAGTATCTAAGTCATAGTACATATACGATAAAATAAATAACATATGTAAGACATGTAGGGTACTAATTGTACATAATAAACGGTATATACAGTGCTTGCTATTTTGTTACAAAATATTAATAAAATATTTTCAGCTACCTCTCCTATTTCTCTACTTAATTTTCCTCAAAAATTATCAACACAAAATATCCAAGTGGGAAAAAATGAATTTTGATGTAGTATATATAAAACTTAATTCCAGGTAAATTGTAGATATAAATACTAAAGGTTACACAATAAATCATCTAGAAGAAAATTTTTAAAAAGCTCTTCAGGACTGTGAAATTTAAGGCAGAAATAAAAAGCACCAACCATTAAGACTACTAAAAAATTAGACTACTTAAAAATGAACACTTTCTATTGAGTAAAAAAAGCATATTGGGAGAGAAAAATGTCAGCTTCAGAGTGAGTAAAGATAGTTACAACACTACAAAATACTCATACCCAGAATCTACAAATAATTTTTACAACTCAGCAAGAAAATATAAGATGATACAATCGAAAATTGGACAAAAGACTTGAAGAGACACTTTAGTAAAGAAAGATAATATCCAAATGCCCACTATAAAAAGCTGTTCACATCATTAGTCACCAAGGAAATTTTCATATTAACCACGTGAAAATCCCTTATATACCCAACCATCAGGGCTAAAAATAAAAATATGCAAAACAAAGTGTTGGTGTGGATATGGAGCAGTTGGAACTCTTTGACATTAGAGTATACATGGGAACAACCGTTTTGAAAAACTGTTCAGCAGTATCTACTAAACCTGAATCTGCACGTATCCTATTACACAGCAACTGTACTTCTAAATTTTATGCAGTGGGTGTATGCCTCAAAATGCATGTATAAGAATGCTTATATCAGTGTTGTTAATATTTCCAAACTAGAAGCAATACAAATTCAGTAGAACAAATGAATTATACTAAATTATTACATACAATGAAATACTACACAGCAATGAAAATGAATAAATTACTATTATATACAACAGAAGAGAGAAATCTCAAAAAAAAAAAAAGACACACACACACACAAAGGTAGTATTTACTATATGATTTAATTTATATAAAGACCAAAAATAGACAAACTGATTTATGGTGTTACAAGCTAGGATGGTGATTATCATTAGGGGAAAAGGCTAGTTACCACAGAGGGGAAAATGGGATTTCTGGGAAGTTAGTGATGTTTTCTTTATTGATTTGGTTGATGGTTACAACAATGTGTTCTTTTTTTTTTTTGATAATTAATTGAGCAGTACACTTATAAATATGTTATTCTACACTAAAATAATCTACCTAAGATTATTAAGGCTATCGAAGTAAACAAATAAATGTGCTAAGTAACAAATTTAACCTCCTAGGTCTTAACATTTGGTTATAATCTATTCATATCCAAATTGAACTGAGCATGTGTGCGTGTGTGCGTGTGCGTGTGTGTGTGTGCGTGTGTGTGTGCGCGTGTGTGTGTGTGTGTGTGTGTACATCAGGAAGCATGCTTCACTTGTATTGATAGCTTTAAAAAATTCTTCAAGTTTGAAGTCAAAGGTTGTGTGAAACAAATTTTTTTTACTTGGTAACTTCAAAATTACGTAAATCAACTTCAATTTTCCCAGTGGATGAATGTGCACAATTTGCATACACCGATTTTAAAGCAATTAAGTTGTGTTGCTAGAATGTAAGTTTCATGAAGACAGGGGTATTTGACTATGTAATTGACCGCTTCTCTCTCTGGCCACTTCAACGTGTCTGATATGTAGTAGACACTCAATTAGAATATGTTGAATGCACCAATGAATAAATGCCTTGCATTTGATAAATTAAAGGAAAGTTAATTTAATATTGTACTTGTGGGCCAGGCAAATGGAATGGGTTTCTTTCCAGAAGGTATAAATATTATGATTGATTTACTTTTATGTTTCCTCTAGCAAGTTTTTCTCAAACAGTGTTCATAATTGGAGAGAGTGATGTATGAGTAACAGTCAACAGTAGGAACCAGTGTGCAAGGCCATGAAACATAAAGGAAATTAATTTCTGTGCTCACCAAGATATCTCAGTATCTATCACTTAACAGAACACACACGTTCCAGTAATGAGAACTCTAAAGCTATTTCTTCGGTAAAAGAAAATTTATTTTCCTATGGGAGCTATCAAAAGAAGTTGAATGGTATCTTCACAGGGAAAAGAACTACAACAAATGAGAGTTAAAAATATAATTCTGTGAGGGAAGGAACAAAATGTTGATCAACTTCATGGCATACTGGACATCAGAGTACAATAGTCCTCCCTTATCCATAGGGACACCCAGTGGATAAAGGTATAGACACTCTACAGCTAATAGATCAATTTCAAAATAAAATGTATTTTAATAAATACTGGCTTTATAATTATTCAAAGTGTGTGTGTACATTTTTGGGACACCATATATAATGTGTTTTTTCTATACATACATACCTATGATAAGGTTTAATTTATAAATTAGACACAGTAAGAGATTGACAACAATAACTAATAATAAAATAGAACAATTATAACAATATACTGTAATAAAAGTTATGCAAATGGCTTTGAGACCATTATTAAGTAAAACAAGGGTTGCTTGAATACAAGCACTGCTATACCATGACAACTGCTCTAAAAACTAAAACAGCTACTAAGCCAGTAATAGGTGGGTAGCATATACAGCCTGGATACACTGAACAGAGGGATGATTCATGTCCCAGGTGGGATGGAGCAGGATTGCATAAGGTCTCACCACACTACTCAGAATGACACACCATTTAAAATGCATGAATTTTTATTTCTGGAATTTTCCACTTACTATTTTTGGACCATGGTTGACCATGGGTAACTAAAATAGTGGAGAGTGAAACCTCAGATAAGGGGGGACTACTGTACCTAGAACAACTAACATATGCTTTCTGGTTGTTGTCATTTCTACCTCATTCATTGCCTACTTGCTTAGGTTTCCCAAATTTATCATTCTCTATGTTCAGTCAGAGAAGAAATTTCTGGGAAATCCCGGCTTCCCTCCCTTCTCCTGGGTATTTCTGTACCTAATGAAGCACGCTTCACCTGTATTGATAATGGTGTCACACTCTATTAAAAAAAATCCTTCAAGTTTAAAGTCAAAGATTGTGTGAAACAAAATTTTAATGTGATAAATTCAAACTTAGGTAAATAAACCTTAATTTTCCCAGTGGGTGAACATGTGCAATTTGCACACACAGATTTTAAAGCAATCAAGTCAGGATGCCTAGGGGAACCGCACATTCAGCAGTGGTCTTAGAATCTTAGAAAAGTAGATTAGTCAGGCCAGAGCTTGACTCTGTGCCTACTACTCTTGCTTAGGGGGTGGCCATGGATCTCAGTTTCCCCATTTGTAAAACGAAGATTAAAACTCTTTGCTTGTAATTTTAATGAATTAGTGCATGTACACCTTAGAGTAGAAGCTCAATTGGTAGATCATCATCATCATCATCATCATCATCATCCCCATTTACATCCAGACAACCAGGAAGTGGGTAAGGGCTGCGAGCCCAGTGAATCAGCAGTGCCTGCTGGTCATTGTCTGGATGGCAGAGAACTTGAATTTAGTTTATTTCCAGCTTAGTTATTTTAGTTGCCTGACCTGACGCATTCATCAACTGGGGAGACCAGCTATGTGGCTGTGTTTCTGGCTCCATCACTGAAGAGCAACTCATCACCATGCTTCAGCTTCCCACCTGCAGCATGGGGCGCAGCACCCACAGCCACTCACACCAGCAATCGTGTCAACACTGCCCACCTTGGAAACCGGCCGTGGAGTAAGCAGAATCAGCAAGGCAGCGGGGAGGGAGAAGGCCCTTGGTCTGCTGGTTGGAAGTAGAGAGCTGGAAATAATTCTCTCTGATCTATTGCCTGGAGAACACCATGAGCCAGCTGGCCTGAGCAGATAAGAGAACTGTTCTTCTCCAGGCTGGGTGGTACCTCTACCTAACAGAAGTTGGGCAAGAAGCTTAACAAATGGTGCTTTTGCTGTGTGCCAAAGTCAGCCCGCATTTCATCTGGATTCCAATTTTTATCCTTTGCCACACTTTAAAAATTATTTTAGACCCTCCCTGAAGAAAGTAACCACTGTTTCTCCAGCTCTTTTCAGACAATTTGTTCTAACTATAAAGGATTAGAGGTGGGGGTGGAAATAGACATTTAATTAGTCAAATTTAAGAATAGGGGAGAAAATGCTTATACTTTAGAAAAGTAACTTGGAACCACTTGGGAACAACAGTGGCTTTGCATAAATGTTATAATGCCCTTTGTACCCTCCTTCATCTCACTGTATGTTTGCTCTTGCAGTCATATTCTGCCTTAATAGAAGCAAAGCCTGGACAACTAAGAGGAAGAGGAGAAGCAATTGGTATTTGGCCCTGCAGGATGGTAGCATAAGATGCATTGAGCATGATGATGGCTAATTTTGTATCAACTTAACTAGGCTATGGTGTCCAGTTATTTGGTCCAAGACCAGTCTATATGTTGCTGTGAAGGTACTTTTTTTTTTTTAGATGTGATTAACATTTAAAGCAGTAGATGCAATTCTAACACCAATTCTGATGTGTGTGTTTTTCAATGCTACCCAGCAATTCTCCAGAACCAGTAAGCTGTCCAGCAATATGACTCAATTCTACCTGGAGATAGCTTCAGAGCATACTGGTTAAGGGCTCAGTCCCACAAAACTGCCCTCTTCTGAGGCCAATTGCAAGTCCAAGCTGTCACCTGTGCTTCTGATCAACCAGTTATAGATGGGAGGTGCCCACAATCCCCTCCTTTAATTAATTTGGTACAGAGGTTTACAGAACTCAGAGAAACACTTACTTACTAGCTAACCAGCTTATTATGAAAGGAATTATTCAGGAACAGCCAGATGGAAGAGACCCATAGGACAAGGTATAGGGAAAGGGCATGGAACGCACATGTCCTCTCCAAGAGCACACTCTTCCCAAATCTCTGTGTGTTCACCAACCCAGAAGCATTCCGGACCGCATTCTTTTGGGTTTTATGAAGGCTTCATTATATAAGCACTGGCGATTAAATCACTGGCAATTAGTGGTTGAACTCAAACTCTAGCCCTTCTTCCCCGCCCAGAGATCAAGGGGTGAACTAAAAGTTCCAAAACCTCTAATCACATGGTTGGTTCCTCTGGTGACAAGCCCCTATTTTTAAGTGACTTAGAGACATTAAAAAGGCCATTTCATCAACATAACAAAAGATGGTGGTGGGGGGGGGGGTTGCTCTCATCGCTTAAAAAAAAAATTCATGGGTTTTGGGAGCTCTGTGCCAGAATGGGTTGAAGACCAAATATTTATTTTGTATTATGAATTGCAATATCACAGTAGACTCTGAATAATATGGATGGGTCTCATCGAATCAGTTGAGGCCATAAGAGCAAAGACAGGTTTCTTAAAGAAGAAGGAATTCTGCTAGAGATGACAACATAGAAACCTAGACTGAGTTTCTAGCTTTCTACTCTACAGATTTTGGACTCATACTGCAGCATCAACTCTTACCTTACATATAGATGTTCTCATGTTTCTGTTTCTCTGGTGAACCTTGACAAATTCAAGCAACTCTTACAGCAAAGAGGAGACATGCTTGTCCCCAGGAGGTGTGGTTGATGGGCTGTCAAAAATGGCCCATCACCAAATATCTCCCCTCCTCTTGTGGTAGACAGACAGACATGAGCAAAGCCAGGATGAAGGGGCAGGGGCAGAAGATCACAAGGACAGAAAGCCCCAGGTGCCTAGCAATGAGAAAAACTGGGAAAATAAGGACCTCACCCGAGGGTGACCCTTCTTCCCTAGTTTATCACTGCTCATGTGGCTTAGGTCCCCTGACATTTGCTCCCTAGAGATAACATCTAAGCTTCAGTTGTGTTTCAGTTCAGGGCCCAGAAAGTCAGCAAAACCAGACAAGCAGCACCCTGGCCTATCTCAGGACCAGCTGCATTGAATAATGACCCCTGCCCTGGCACAGACCAATCAGTGGAGACCAAGGCCTTGAAAGGACACACCTAGAAAGCTGATACATATTCTATTCATCCTCCGCTGGTACCCTGAACATCTCCACCCTTAAAAGCCTTTAGGATGGAGGACCCAGCCCACTCTTCCTTCCAGGAGCAGGCCCATGCCTTTCCCCTCCATAGCTCTCTCCTCCCCACACCCCAACTCCCAGCAGGTGTGTTACCTGCTGAGCCAACTTCTTCTACTACTCAACTTCTTCTAGCTTTGTGACTTTCCAAATAAATTGTGTCTTATAGTTTGAGTCTTGGCTCTGAATTCTTTCCTAGCCAGAATTCAAGTTCTAACACCAGGTGCCATTCTTGTGGCCACCAACACTCTCTTTACCCCCCCAGTCTACCAGTTTGCCTACAAATTTGATTTGCAGAGTCACTGAGAAAGAAAATAATACCTATATGAGACTGCAGAAGTATCCTTACCCATTAGGCCATTAGCTTGACAAATTGTTCAGATTAGTTAGCTGGGCCCTGGATCCTGGAAAGAAAGACATCAAATTGAATCCTAAACCTGGAGCTCCCTGTCAAGCTCTGAGGATCAAGGAAAGATAAGGGCAGTTTAAAAGGATGAAACAGGAGCTGAAAGGGATGCCTAGAAGGAAGGTGAAAAAATACAAGAATGATAATTTATTGTTTAGTAATATTATGAATAATCAGCATTATACTATTGATAAACCCCTGGCCATCTTGTCTTTAGGACAAATCCCAACTCAAGCACCTCACATATGCAGCAGTGGCCAGCTGGGCACCAAAATAGTGAGGTGAAGTCCCACGTTCCTGACCACTTCCAGGCCCTGCTTACCCAAGCAAAGAGCCAGATAACCCTACGCCAACAGCTACACTCGGGTACTTTGCTTTCTTGATACGAGAAGACATTTAAGGGTCCCCAGCTCACCCAATTTCTCCTCCCACAAATCTCATCCCTGGCAACCTAGACCCAGTACTGCGCTGGGTTCATTGCTTGGCAGTTGAACTTTCCCCCCTCAATACTCGATTTTTGGTTTCTTAACATTGTTTTCCTTTTAAAAAATAATTACCATTGCCTTAGTTCCTATTTTCTTATCCTTATTTATAGCTATTTGGGATAAATATTGTCCCATTTTGCAAATGAGGCACATGAGGCTGAAATTGCCCAAATGTCAGCAGACAGATTGGAGCCCAGCTCAGCTGAGGGCTGATGCTTATGCTGACCCACAAGACATGCTGGAAATGATAGACCGAGACATGCCACAGCTCAGACACCTGGGCCTAAGAGGGACTCCGCATACAATGGGGAGCACGAGGAGAAAGTTATTTAAAATGAAAACCAAGCAACAGAAACCTGGACTGAGTTTCTAGCCTTCTACTCTGCAGATTTTATTCTGCGAATTTAAATGCAGACATGACATTAACAGCATGATAACCCAGGAATACTAACTCATTGCTCATAATTAGACCTTGCACGTCTTTACTCTTTGACAGATGCAGAGAATTTCAAAATATAATTAAACCTTCCAATACCCTTGTGAGGAGGTGGCACCATATTCATTTTACAGATGGGTGAACTGAGGCCAACAAAAGGCAAGTCTCTGAAAGTTAACTCATGAATCTGTGAGAAAATATTAAAAAATCCTTGCGGTTTTTTGCTCCTCTGTGCTTTGGCTCCAGCCAGCTCAGAGCAGTGGTCTAGAATTTTTAAGGGCATAATCAAGACAGAATGTTGTTAGGAAAACTTTCACCCATATTTATGCATCAAAATATTCCAAGTAAAATTGTGAGACAATAGAATAAAAATCAGATCATAGATGCTTTAAGCCATTATGTTAGTTGCAATGGATTTATCCAGGGTTTCTGCAAACTTGCTTGACCATAGAATTTACCAGTGGTATTTGTCAAAGATGTACATTTTCCGAGTTTTCCCCTGGAGATTTTGATTTGGTAGGTCTGGGGTGGACCATAGGAATCTGTATTTTGAGAGGTTATCAGGTAATTTTTTATAACCAGGCAAGTGTGGTAAGCACTAGGTTAATCATTCTGAAAGTACCTCTGAAGCCTATTATTTATGTGTCCAACACTGTGTGGTATACTCAGAATATAAGAAACCTCAAAAGTCCCTTTCTCCCCCTTAGTCAATGTAATGGAGAACACAACAAATGTTTATTGCACACCTACTCTACCAAAAACCTGAGCTCCTGAGCTGGGTGCTCCAGCAGTCACAAAGATGAAGCTAATAGAGATAGACAGCTAAAAAGTATACTGGAATAGCATGAAATGATCATCTCATAGAGGTCTGTACAAAGCATTCATATGAGGGAGACAAGGGAGCAAGTAAATCTGGCTGAGACAAAGAGAGGGGAAAAGGCACAACAAGGGAAGACCTATGAACTGGGTTTTGAAGGATGACTAAGAGTTTTCCCATTACAGAGAAAAAAAGAATAACATGAGCAAAGGAATCTATAATAATAAAAGGGTAGTATGCTAATTAGACCGGACGTCTTCCGGACGTCACTACGGACATCCTTCCTGACGAAGCCGGGCTCGAAGGGTAGCCAACCTAGGTACCAGGTGCCTGCAGGTGGCCCGAGGGAAGCCAGCCTAGGTCTCAGGTGCCTGCCGACGGCCGGAGGAGGGAAGCCCGGGTCCCAGGTACCAGAGGGAAGCCGGTACCAGCAGCCAGGGGAAGGAAAGCCTATTCTTGCACGAATTTTCTTGCTTGGGTTCTAGTATATGTATATGTGTATGTATGTGTGTGTGCACACACTCATATTTCTTTGCACATGTATATTTTAATCATGACCCTTTGGAGGAAGGTCCAGTGATACAGCATGATAACAGCATGTTTGTAATAAGGCTTTGAAGAACTGTTGTGCCAAGGAATTTTTTTAATGTCCTTTTATATCCTGTTCATTCATTCAACAAATAGACATTTAGTACCTGTTGGGTGCCAGGCAGTGTTTTAGGTTCTGATGATTTATCAGTTATAAACCAATTTTTCAAAATGCCTTTTGTTGTGATTTTACATTCTAGTGGGAGGAGAAAACGAACAGACAAATAAAATATGTGGGCTGTCAGATAAATGCCAAGGAGAAACAAAATATAGAGGAGAGGAATAGAAAGTACCCGTGCCAGTGCTTGTACCTGGAGGAGGCCTTGCTGCAAAGTGATATTTCATCCTTGTTCTGAAGGAGATGAGAGAAGGAGTCAAGTGGGGGAAGAAGGGTTCAGAGTGAACAACACATGAAAAGGCTTCGAGCAAGGAGTTTGCTTGTTGCCTCTGAAATGTGGAGAGAAGGTAGTGTGGCTTGTAGTGTGGGAGAGAGCGGTGAGAGATAAGATTAATAAGGTGACAATAGGCCAAGAGGAGGGGGGCTGATGGTACAGGGTTCTCTAGGCCATCTCGTGGAATTCTGAATGAGAAGAAACACCACTGGAGGGTTTCAAGTAGAGGAGTGACATGATCTGATATTTGTTTAAAGATGTCTCCTCCGACTGCTGAGATAGGAACAGCATGTAGGGGTTAAAAGCAGATGATATGAAACTAGAGAGGAGACTACTGCAATGCTCTGGTTGCAAGACAATGGTGGCCTGAGCGTAGGTGGAAGCAGTCGAGCAGGTACAAATGGTAGAATTCTTAATGCCTTTTAGGATTTGTTAAAAGGGTGGATATGGGGCAAGAAGGAAAGAAGAAAGTTGAGAATCTTGGACTTCATTCTAGAAACCCTTGAAACGGAATTTTCTACTACAGTTTGTAAAATCCTTCTGGTTTTCCTTTGGAGGGCAGGTGGAAGGATATTATAAGACGCCAAGCAAGAAATAAGGGAGGTTGACCAAGATTGGGCCTGGGTGCTCCAAAGAAAGACTCCTGGTAAGAGAAGTTCTAGAGCAGCCGTGGGCAAACTAGGGCCCGCGGGCCAGATCCAGCCTGTTTGAAATGAATAAAACTAAAAAAAAAAAAGACCGTACCCTTTTATGTAATGATGTTTACTTTGAATTTATATTAGTTCACACAAACACTCCATCCATGCTTTTGTTCCTGCCCTCTGGTCCAGTTTAAGAACCCATTGTGGCCCTCGAGTCAAAAAGTTTGCCCACCCTTGTGCTAGAGGAACAAGCTATAGAATTTAGAGATGAATTAAATCTGTTTGGTGTGACTGATGCATGATGGACTGAGAGAGTGGAAGTGAAAGGAATTTTAGGGATAAAACAGGCAGGTTTAGGGAGTCTTAGGAATAAAGAGGGTCCATGGGGGAGGAATTCATAGGCGAGGGCTTGGAACTGCCAGAAGACATACATTCACAGAGAATAGAAAGTGCCACAGGATAAGGGGAGAGGAAGTCATACAATCACAGAGGAGAAAGAGTATAGGGAAAAAGGAAACATACTTTCACAGAGGATAGAGAAGTGTCAACAGATGCCAGAAAGAGAGAAACATGTTCACGTGAGATAGAGGAATGTTGCAAGATAAGGGGGAGAGAAACAGGGGGGCACCACGTGGTTTTGGATTTTGAAACTGATAATCTGCAAGAGTGACCAAGCACAGGATCATAAAATGGGGAAGGGGTCCAATTAGAAGGGAGCATGAAGAGACAAAGGACTATAGCGTTTGTAAACCTTAGAAAAAGGGGCGTAGTCGGTTACCCTTTGTGAACCCCTTCCTACGTGGGAATCTGTATTTGCTTCCAATAAATTTCCACCCTTTTACTAACAAGTCCTTTTGGTCCAAAAATTTTATTCTTTAAACTTTGTGAGGCAAGCACCCGCAAGGGGGAGATCCGTTCCCCCAAGCCCCATATTTCAGAAGTTAGATTCATGGTAGAAGAAAGGATGAATTTGGCATTGGTTAATTAATCTTGACATGTCTGTGATTTCAGATGAGCAATCATGAAAACCCTATGAACAATTTAGCTCTGCCACTTAGGAAGGAGGATGTGGCTGGAAAGTTGTGAAGACAGCTAGTGATTTTGGATATTGCACACTAATTTTAAAATGAGACTTTTAGATCTTGATAAGGATCATGATTTCTGCAATATATAGTGCTTATATCTCTAGATTTAAGCACCAGGGAAGCTTGGGAAATGCATGGAGATAAAATAGTCCAGCAGGAATGAGCATGAAATGTTGGGGATAAATGAATAGTGTGAACTATGAGAAACTCCCCAGCCTCTCCGAAATGGTCATACATTACAAGGAGACTTCATTACTTATGAGTTGTGTCTATGCATAAGTGTAATGGACACATTCATAAATTGTCTGCACTTGTAAAGCATGTACTGTGGATCCTCAGAAAAATCCCCAAACAGGCCTTGAAGTCCTAGTATGAGCCATTATTTTTTCCCATTGTGCTTACAGAATCAGAAACTATTCATAGTATATATGCTTTCTTTATTAAGGTAGGCCAAAATCAATGTCCCTTTTCCTATAAGATGTCTGTGGGTTTGTACTGGAGGCAAATAAATAATATATACAAATGCTTTTTATGAAGTTCCTATTTTGGGATGTTTATCTTCTTTATTTGTTTAGAGTCTCATCCCTTTTCTCCCCAAATGAATTAAAAGAAACATCTAAAGGAAATTTGCCATGAACCTTATAAAATTAAGTCATGGGGGAGATTATTAATAGACTTCATTGTAGGCAACAATTTTGTCCCAGGGAAGATTCTTCTCACAACTTGTGAGAAGAATTCCCCATTGTCACTCACAATGGTGTGATTGTTGGCTGGAGGCAAATCCCTTTGTGTCCACCCCTTCATTTAGCAACACCAGCTCTGGAGTTCAAGTTCAGAATATCCAACAATTTTACCTTAGTTCTCAAGCCGAAATCTGAACATTATATCTAAATATTGAAATTTCCATTGTAGTGTAATTAAAAACATCAAAGCCAATCTAGCTCAGAAAAGGGAGGCACCCTCCATTTTGGCAGCCTTCCAACAATCATCACCACCTTTGGGGAAGTTTTCACATCTATTGACCCATGTGATAGCCTAAAGCAGGAAAATAGAAATCTCAGCTTCAGTCTGGCTTTGTCACCAGTGGCCTCAAGCAAAAGAATGTCCCAGGAGTCTCTAAGCAATAATAGCCACTCTCTCACTAGTGAGAAACCAGATATAAAATCATTTGAAAAGGAACATAGTCTTTGATGTTTTCTCAAAAGGGAAAAGAAGATGTTGCTGATAATATTTGGGAGGTGAGGGAGGAAGAAACCAGCTCAAGAATAGGGGAAGTTTTGTGCACAGATAAATTCAAAGAGAGAGCAGGTCTGACTAATTATAGTAGGCACCCTTCTACGATGGCTTTCAATGGTTCCTGCCTCCTGGTCTTCAAGCTCTTGTGTAGAAATTCCCTCCCTGGATTACTGAGTAGATAGTGACATGTTTCTAATATATAGAACATGGCCAAAGTGATAGGAGGTCATTTCTGAGATTAGGTTATAGAACACAGTGGCTTCCATCTTGCTGACACTTTCTCACCCAACCTGCTCACTTTGATGAAGCAAGTTGCCATTTTATGAGCTGCCCCCAAAGAGGCTCATATTCTAAGGAATTAGGAGTGCACTCTGGCCAATAGTCTAGGAAAAGTTGAAGGCCTGACTCCAGAAGGTAGAAGAAACTGAAGCCCACCTACTACTGAGTGAGCTTGGAAGCAGATCCTGCCCCAGTTGTGTCTAAAGAGAACTACAGCCACAGGAAGACCTCGATTGCAGCCTTGAGAGAGATTGGGGGCACAGGAACCCAGCTTAGCCATGTCCAGATTCCGGACTCACAGAAACTGTAAGATAATAAATGGGTGTTGTGTTAAGCTGCTAAGATTTGGGACAATTTCTTATAATCCTATACTAGAGGCCTGATGTACGAAATTTGTGCAAGGGGCTCGGCTCCTGCCACAGTGGTGGCCACCTCTGCCTTGGTCCTCGCCCTCGCCCACTGCAGCAGCCACCTTGGCCCTCACAGCCCCAGCTTCATCTGTAAGGTTTTCCAGAAGGACATCTGGTCTAATTAGCATATTATGCTTTTATTATTACAGATAATAAAAGCATAATATGCAAATTGTCTCCTCAGACAGTTGTTTGATCAGGAGTTCAACAAGGAGTTCGACCGCTTGCTATGATGTGTGCTGGGTGGTGGAATAGAACATGGTGGGCATCAGCAATGCAGCACTGGCAGCAGGCAGCAGTGGAGGCACTGCTGGCCCAGATGGGCCCCCGATGAGAGCTGGACCGCAGCGGGATGGTGTAGCAGGTGAGCGGGTGGCTCCAGGCCAAGGTGGGTACAAGTGGGGGCCCGATTGCCCTGCTGATCACCCTGCAGGTGGCGACCAGCGGTGGCAGCGGGGGGGGGGGCACCACCCAGCTCCCAGGTGCTGAGGGAGCAGGGCAGGGGGCCCTGCCCCAATCAATTACCTGCAGACAGGAAGGTGGAGCAGGTGAGGGGGCGGTGCCAGGCCAATGTGGGGTGAAAGCTGGGGCTGTGAGGCTGGGGGCATGAGCTGGGGTCCAATCTCTGCAGGCTACCCCAAAGGACCCCACCCGTGCACAAATTCATGCACCGGGCCTCTAGTACATAGATAATACAGCCATTAACTTAGGATAACCTGGGATGGTTTTGGAGAAAAGGAAATGAAGGGTTTTATGTAATAAATACAGGAAATTATTAATCATGTGACCCTGACATGGGAAACAAGCACAAATGAGTTCCAAGAAGCACTGGAGAGGAAATAGAGAAGAAAGTGTGGGAATAAATGAAGACTAAACAAATAAGAACAGACAGAGGCTACATATTCAGAACTTGCTGTGTCAGGGAGGCAGCCACTGTCATTTGTACTTGGTAGAGACTCAAGGCAGGCAGAGGAGTGGGAGAGCTTCCCAGAGGAAAGAGGGGAGGCTCCCGGTGTGCCCTGGTTGGAGGCTGTTGGCCTGGGAAGGCTGGGGGGCGGAGAGGCTAACTAGGAATGGGGTGTCCTACGCCATTGGTTAGTGGTGCACGTTTGGCTTTCTCTAATTGGTCCTGAGTTGGAAGTGAGGGCAAAAGTTAGGGAAGCTGTCAGTTATTTATCAAGTCCTGGCCATTTTGGCCACTTGTTGTGGGGGTTATCATTTGATTTCCTGGATTGTTGCTAGAGATAGTGGTCTGATTCCTAAAAGTCTGACTCATAGCAGGCTGGCCTACTGTGCTACTTAATGTAGATAGTAGGTGGCTTCCTGGTTGCTGCAGATCTTGGATCAGAGTTCTATTTTTATATATGGTCTGGCCTTTGTCCATCTGTATGTTTAATCTCCCAGAAGTAATGGGGTACCTGAACCAAATCAAGGAGATTCCCACAAATGGACCTAAGACATCCCTAGTCACAGAAGGAGGGAGGATCAGGAGAACCTGCTGCTTTTTCAGACTCAGAGATAAATCCACGGTGAACACCTCAGAGGAGGGTGCGGCATGCCATGCTTCAGGAATCTGAACCCGTGGCGAATCACTGCCCCAGTTCAAACTGCTGGAGACTATGTTTCGGCCACACCTATTTTTTTTCAAATCTGAAAGCAGTTTTGCAAAACCATTTGCTTTGCTCTCTGTCACGTTTCTCTCCACAGAGCCAAAGTGGAGTCATGTAAGTGGATTATTAGACTACAGCGTTTTTTCTAGAACCAGTCCCTGGAGAGGCTTTACCTCCATGATCCCGAGTTCCAATATAGCTTTCTTTACTGGACCCCTTTTAAGACAGTCTTTACTCACAGCCAGACTGTGGAGAGGTTTCCCTTCCTTTTTTCTTCCCCTTTTTACCTGCTGCTTAACTAGAAAATTATCCTCCACATAGGAAGGTAAACGCTATCTCATCCTGTTGCTGGAATAAAAAATTATCTTGTAACTTGGCTCTGTCGGGCAAAAATCTACATCAGACCAGCACTCCCTCTTAACCAGCAGTGGCTTTCAGAAGCAGAACTGCGACCTGGATAATCGCAGCAGGGCTTGTAATCTTCCCCGCGCTAATGAGGGTCACATCCTACCTGACTGGTAGGCCTTCTGCAGAGAATTAAAGCTTCTCCTGCTCTAATTAGCAATGGCTGATGGAGGGAGAAGCCTGCCCCTTTACAGGTATCCATCCTAGTGGTTTGAACAATTGCAGAGAAAAATTATTTGCAGACCCAATGGCAAAGATGGTTAATTAAAATAGTGATGATGCCGATAAGAGGAATGACAAACGGGGGTCCCTCATTAATGAGAACGGTCGCATTTTCTGCTCCCTTCTCCCCTTGCTCATCAGGAAATAGCAGAGTGGAGCCCCCAGGAGACTCCTGCTCAATTAGGCCCCACAGGCAGTGAAAGCTGCCAAAGGCCCTGTGAAGAGAAAATGTAACCGCCTAATTTGGGAGGGAAGAAGCGAGGGCAGGCTCTAATGGAATGCCACTAGCATTTCCAGGTCCTCCGCTGATGGGATGCACCTCGTGCGTGAAACAGTTCTCCAAAAGGCAGGAGTGCGGGGTGAGCGAGGGACACAGGCTTTGAAGTCACAGACGCCAGTGTTGGGATCTGATTCTAGCAGTGTTACCTGTCACTCAGAGCCTGTTTTCTCATTGAAAAACATGAAGATAATGACAATGACCTCACTGAGCCTGTATCAGGTCACGTTGTGCACATATAGAAGATATGTGTGTACATATAGGTCGCACAGAGCACAGAGCACACAGGTAAACTTGGCACCTTTTCCTTTCCACCCCGTTATGTCCCACCTCACTTGTCCTGATGGACTTCGTCTTTTTTGTAACCTGCCCCTCCTGGTTGACAGGGTCTGTTTACAGTAGTTCACACTTTGCCCCACTCCATGTTACATTGAAGGTGTCCTAAAGATCTTTCTTGGGCATTTTGTGTTATTTGTTTTAGGGACCAGCCCCTAAGAACAGAACCCATTCATTCTTTCTTCCCCCAAAAATATGTTTTTATTGATTTCAGAGAGAGGAAGGGAGAGGGAGAGAGAGATAGAACCATCAATGATGAGAATCATTGATTGGCTACCTCCTGCACACACACACCCCTGCCAGGGATTGAGCCTACAACCAGGCATGTGACCAGGAATCAAACTATGACCTCATGGTTCATAGGTTGATGTTCAACCACTGAGTTACCCTGGGCTGTCATTTCTTCTCTTTCTTTGTCATCTTATCACCAATTCTCAGCAGACCTACAGTTGTCACATGTGAGTTATGCATCACCCTCCCCAATGCTTCTAACAAGGGAACATCCTGGGAGGGACTCAGGGAGCTAAAGAGCCCTAATTCTTGCCCTTTGGGGTTGGGGAAAACCCTTCTTGGTGCTAATACCTTTCTTTGTACTAAAGCAGAAGCACTTCACTATTTCTATTTTGTTCTTTCCAGTGACCTTGTGAGACTGATAGGCTGGCCAGAGACTCCCAAAGTTTCATTAACTTGGCTTAAATATCACTTTTAGTACAAGGCACAACTAAAATCCAGGTATTCCAAGGAAAAACTGGGATATACTTTCCATTCTTCTTGAAATAACTAGCATTGGACTCTGTATCACTCGGGTTAGGTTATGAAAATCTCAGTGGCTTAAAGAAACAAAGGTTTGTTTTTCCCTCACGCTACATGTCTATCACAGGACAGTTGGGGCTCTGCTCACCAAGTCATCCCTGTAATCATCTGCACTCTGAGACCCAGGCCAACAGAACCGCCGCTCCCTGGAGCATTGCTAACTGCTGGAGCAGAGGGAAAGTCAAGCATGCTTAAGCACATGCTTGCTCCTAAAGCAGTGGCCTGGAAGTGACACATTACATTCCACTTACATTTTATTGACCATGCCTGAGTTCAACAGGGCAGGGGAGGAACACCCTTGCAGAAGGAGAGGCAAGGACATTACTGAAGAGTTGCACAGTCAACCCCTACCATCAACCCTTTCGCTCTTTGTCTCAATCCTCGGTACTGTAGAAATGAGTGGAGTCTGGTAGTGGTCTATCTATTCACCCTGTATAGTGATTGTAGCTATAGATGGAGAATTGCTTGCCCTTTGTTGGAAGCAGAGACAAGGGAAATAGATCCACAGTAGTGTTTGCTTCAGACGAGACAACTTAGAAGATGATGTTCAAACTTGGCCATCAATAACATGTTTAAATCCTGGGCCGAACGTTAACATATTAGCAATTGCAAAAGAAGCTATATGGACTGGCCTCATATTGCAGAGAGCAAGCCACTGTTTCAGGGATGAGAGTGCTTCAAAGCCACGTGCAAATGCTTCGGTCTTCAGCAGGAAGGCACTAAAATGCCCCATTTCTTTTATTTGTTTGCAGAAAAGAGAGAACTAAATAACTTGCTAATTACTTCCACATGTGCCCTTCTATGAGTAGCAGTAATAACATTTCTCGGGTGTTCAGTACTGACACAACAGTAGATGGCCAGGGGCCTCAAGTGAAGAACCCAGTGACTGAGTTCTCTCAGGACTGGAGCTCTCCTAGGACAGGGCATGTGACTCAGGCATTTATATTTGCAGTACTTGTTGCTTCTTCATCCTACAAGACTGTCTTGGTTCATAAAAATAAATAAATACAACATACATAAATACATAAATAAGAACCTGTAGGTTCTCCTTCCAGTCCATGCAGCCTGCTCCATACAGACAAATCTCAGATACATTTATTTATTTATTTACCGACTTATACTTCACCTACTTCTAAGGAGAGTTGAGGCAGGGTCTGCTTTCAACTTAATGTGAAACAGGACAGCGAGGCCTGAAGCCAGAGCAGAGACTGTGAGTCAGAGCACAGCGAGTGGATGTCTCCACATCCCTGAAAGTAACAAAGTGTTGAGCACTGACTTGCCTCCCTAACTTCTGGGAGCTTAGGTACAAATGGACCACATTGGCCTCCTTGGGAGTGTTGTGCACCTGACAGTGAGGTGATTATGCAGGTGAAGTGCCACTTGGAGGTCTTTCCTCTCCTGCTTTGCTGAGGCTACCTACCTCCTGTCCAGAGCTTAGGAAAGTCTGGTTTATTATTAGGGTAGACGTGTAACTAAATCTGTGGCTTCAGACTACCCACCGACAGTGTACACAGCCCTCTCTCCATTCTGGCCCCTCCTTCATTCCTGGCCAACTCTTTCCAGGAGAAAATGAGTCTGATCCATCTCTGTGTTCAGATGTTAGCTGAGAACACCTTAAGATTGGACCTGATCCTGGGATCTTTGTTCCATTACATGTATCTAATATTTATTTATGAACTACATTTTTAGAGTCCAGAAATGAGGAGATGAAGTGAGCTGTGCATGAACACTGATTGGCAGAATCGGTGTCTGCCAATCCACGCTGAGACCCACACATCAGGCTCCTGTGCACAGTGGGCCCACTCTGGTCCTCCTCCATCAAGCCCCTCCCTAGGGGAAGAACTCATCAGGGCCCGGAGGGATGTGTCCAACCGAAGCCTGTGACTATCCTTCTTTCTACTCCATGTTCCAGGTACCAGCACCTCAGAATACCCTGCCCATGGAACCCACAACAGCACCTGGGGCTGCACAGCTTCTTCCTAACATCCAAGCTGGCCTGCTGGGAGTCCATCCAAGGGGTGAGTGCTGAGGGCAGAGTTGGCCTCAGCCTAGACTTTTGGCCTAAAGTCTCCACAGACTTGAGACCAGACTCTCACCGTGTGGGATGGAACAAGTGGGGAGGTGGAGCGGGAAGATCAGCAGGCCGGGGCCTCTATTGGAATTACTACCTCTGGTCCTGTAAATGTGGGAATGGCCTTGTAATTTGGGCACGTTGGGAGGTGGGGGGAGAGCTAAGGCTAGAGATGGGCAGATCCCAAGTCTAGAACAGGTTTCTTCTTGCCAGCAAGGGGTTAATTCACCACTGTACTTATTTCTGATTGTTTACGAGGAGATTTGATCATGAAAGGCCAATGAAAGTGTTCAAGAGTCTGATTTTTTCTTGTCTATCTAAATTACCATCTCAGGAGGCAAAGCAAACCAATTTACCTTGAGGCTTCCATCAGAGAAATTCATAGACAGTCCAGGAAGCACATGCTAACAAGATAGTGAGTCTTAAAGTAGGAAAACAAACTAAAAGGCCAAATTCAAACTAAAAGATATTGCTTCATGATAAACTCCACTTGTATGGGGAAAAGAATCCAAGGATAGCAGTATCATGGGAAATACAAATATTCTGGTTAACTGAATGTTAGGATTATTTGTCCTTATAGAATTATATAGGGAAATCTTAAAATTATACTAAGAGTAATTGTATCTCTTTTTCATCACCAACCTCAGTGATTTTGGCAGATTGCCTCTATTTTTTTTTTTCAATTGCCAATGTTCTTAGGTTCTCCCCTCCAAAGACTGGCTAAGTAAAAGTAGGGCAAGATGTCCCCAGTGGTCCCCCCCTTGTCATGACCAAAAACAGGCACACAAGAAATTTCATTAAGTCAGAAATGACCCTATAATCATGGCCTCCTGCATATAACTCATGGCTTCACTGCTGTGAGAGTTCCTCAATATCAAATTGGACTCTTCTCAACTACTATTGTCATTCTATAGCAGGGGTGGGGCACCTTTTTGCTGCTAAGGGCCATTTGGATGTTTATAACATCATTCCCTTACATAATTCACTTAATATAACTTTATGTTGCTCTGAAAAAAGCTCCCAGTTTTATTGAATTCTGAGTTCCACCTGCAGCTGCCTTGGCAGGGCCAGACCAAATGATTTTTCAGGCCTGATACAGCCCGTGGGCCCGATGTTCCCCACCCTTGTTCTAGGGTGGAGCTCACCAAAGAATTATCTTCCAATAGAGAATTTCAGTCTTCTCTGCTCTCTTTTCTGTCTGGGGGTAGAACCAGAGCTGCCTACTCAGCCAAATTGATTATCTTTCTATTTGTGGCCCTCCACCTAAAGAATGTCCAGGTCCCTGCTGTCCTTTAACTTCTGCCCTTACCTTCTTAATCAACTTCATCTTACCCAACTTACCATCCACTTAGGTGTTTTTCCCCAAAACCATTTGGGAGAATTCTGCATGAATTCTGTGTGATTAGAATAGAGGACAGATTACTAAAGAGCATGTGTGTGTGTGTGTGTGGAGGGGGAGGGGGGCAAATGGGGGAAGGGTAGCGGGCGTTTGTCCCTAAGTGCCACTCTACAGAGTGTTTACTCAATCCTAAAGTCAATGAGTCTCCATTAAACTGGTTAAGAAGAGGAGTGATATGACCAGGTCTTTGAAAAGGCAGAGACAGGCCAAGAGGAAAGGTTTTGGAAGCTAGGAGAATAACTATTTCATAATAGAACTTGGGCTTTGGGTTGAAGCAAAACTGACTTTAAATCCTAGCTCTAATACTTATCGACTGTGTATCCATTTACTTTCTCTGGTACTCAGTTTTCTAATTAAAAAATCATAATGGCTCATAGTATTGCTTTGAAGAGTAAAACATGCATAAAAAGCTTCTATTGGCAAACAGGATGAGACAGGAGGAAGGTATAAACTAGGCGATTGTAGGAATGGAGAGGAGAGGATGGATGTTGGTGACAGCGTTACCAGGATGATTAGAGGAATTGAGGGTGATCAGGTGTTTTACCCTGAGTGGCCCAATAAGTTATACAGCTCATAAATGAACGGAGGTTAAGGCAGTGCAGAAGGAAGCACCAATTTTTTCAGATGAAAAGGTGCAGATAATGAGTTTCATTTTGGATAAGTTGAATTGAGGGAGTGAAAGACATAGAAGTGCTCATTAGTTTACAAAAATGGGTATCTAGTCAGCACTGTCTGGGATTCGTCAGAATATAGGTCATTATAGACAGTGGGATTTACAAGCTTGCCCCAGAAGTAAGTTGGAATCATTCTCTCATTGATTCTTTCACTACTATTTTATTCATCCAATGTATACTATCTTCTATGTGCTAGGCTGGGTGCTATTAATCATAGTCAAAAGGCAGAAGTTGTCACTGACCTTTAGGATCTTATATCTAAGGTATAGGATCAAAGAGGGTTATGGAAACCCCTGCCCTTCAACCCTAGGTAGTCAGGAGGCCAGGCTTGTGTGTGAGCTGGAGGCCAGATGTTGAGCTGGGCATGGAGTTGGGTAGAGCTGGTCTGTGGTTGTAGGTCAGGGCACACGGAGAGAGGGTGCCCAGGATGAGTGTGTCATAATGCTGATTTGGGTTAAATTGTGCTGATTTGGAGTAAATGAGAAGGGTGGAGATTGAAAGTTTAGAGGATTGAGTGGGGAGAGGTTCCCTGAGGTATAGCTTGGGGCAAGATGGGAGCCTTTTCTAGGGTACCTGCCATTTGGCCTATGGGTGCTAAAGAGACTGCTGGAAACATTACAGTGTTTGGAATTGGAGGGACCATATTCTTCTAACTTCAGCATCTAGTATTGTGCCTGGTTCATAGAAAATGCATAGTGAATGTTTCTTAGTTAAAGGAATAATAAAAAGAAAAAAAAAGGTGACTTGGCTGGTGTTTCTCAGTATTGGAGTGTACTCCTATGCACTGAAGGCTCATGGGTTTCTTTCTGAACCAGGTGAGGGCATGTGTGTGAGGCAACTTCTGGATGTTTCTGCTCACATCAATGTTTCTCTCTCCCTCTCATTTCCTCTCTTTCTCTCTTTCAAATCAATGAAGAACATATCCTTGGGTGAGGATTAAAAAAAAAAAAGAGAGAAAGGCAAGGAAACATTTAAAAGAGTTAAATTATCACCATTCTGGTAAATATTTTGTGGAATCTCTCCTGACCCTCTATTGAGCCACAGAAATTATTATGGAAGACGAAAATCTTAGTAATCTGAGTTTTGGGACTTCTGAAAATTAATGAAAGCATGCCCCAATGATTTTGAGTAAATTTGGTTATTAATAGCAAGGATGTACATCATGGCATGATGCTAAGGGTACTATGCATTTTTTCTAAATTTCAGAATCTCACCTAGGGATGGCTTTCTCTCCTAGAGAGCAAAGAAAATAACAACATTAGCAGAGGATCGTGGTTCTTCATAGGTGACTGAGCTAACACCCAGCTCTCTGCTTCTACCTTCACGTGTGTGTGTGTGTCTGTGTGTGTGTGTGGGGTGGTTATTGGCTGTGATTTTCCACTGCACATGTGGATATTAACCATCAGCAGTGGCTTCGTAGACAGTAATATATATGTTTCTGCTTAAATTTACTGGTAGGTTTTCTGACAAAGCCCCTGGGAGTGATGCCCTGATTTGCAAGGATTTAATAATTTCGTGTTGTTTAACATCTGTAGGCATAGAGACAAGAGGAGGGCATTACCAGTAGCACCTGGCTGTGCCCCAGATAAAATGAGCACCATGAATTTGTGAAGGTACTATTTTTCTTCTCCAGAAAATAATTCTTTATAGTTAAAAAAACTGTCAGTGTTATTAGAAATATTTTAAATTATACTGTTACATATTTAAAAATATTTTTATTGATTTTTAGATAGAGAGGAAGGGAGAGGGAGAGAAGATAGGAACATCAATGATAAGAGAGACACATCCATCGGCTGCCTCCCTACTGGGGATTGAGCCTGCAACCTGTGCACTTACCAGGAATCTAAATGGGGACCTCTTGATCCATGGGATGATGCTCAATCCACTGGGCCACACCAGTCGGGCTATACTCTTAAATTTTAACACACTCCTGCCATACAAAAGACCAATTCAACTCCCCTCCCTTCTTTTGCATATATTATGATGGTTTTAGTCATAAATTAAACTTGAAAACAATTGAGTTTCTAGAATCCTCATAAAATTTTTACTCCTTTAATGTTTTTTTTTCTTCTCACTGAATAAACATATTATTCACAGGAACTAATGACCTCTGGAAAGCTAGGTGACCCCATGATTTTCAAACACCAATTTGAGAGGTCCTAATTTTCTCTTTATCTTCATTTATTCTTCATTTATTCACAGGCAACAACTGTTTGAATAATTTAAATGCTCAGATATGCAAGCATCACCCAGAAGAGTGAGAAATTTTACTTTAAAAGTGACTCAGTATTTCCAAATTAGGATGAGAGTAATAGTTTGCCTGGTTTTTATTCTCCTGTCTTCTTTTGATGTAGTTACAATGCTAACTATAATAACACTGTAACAACAGCAATAACAAGAGGAATCTAAAGTTCCAGATTCTTCCTAACCCAGGGTTGTTATTCAGGTAATTGAAACAAACAACGAGAAGTAGGATGAGAAAAGCATATAAATGTAAATATCTGTAAATTACACAAAGGAAAGTCAAACAAATATGCTGCATTCTTAACACTAGTTCCACAGAAATTGCAGCCTATCAAAACAGAAAATATAACAGGAGGAAGCATAAGTAATACAAATCATAAAATAAGAAAACAACAGAAGATAGCAATCTATAAATCATAACAATTCTCAAACTAAAAGACAAAGACAGATTATGTGAAGAAAACTTAAACTGCATGTTAATTACAAGTTACAAACGTTGATAAGATCAAAATGAAAACAAAAAGTATTAAATGATACAAAAGGGGTCATCTTATATTGAAAATGGTAATAGTCTCATCAATAAAGAATATGGAGCCCTGGACAGTGTTGCTCAGTGGTTACAGCACCAGCCCAAGCACCAAAGGGTCTTGGGTTTGATTTCTGGTCAAGGGCACCTACCTGGGTTGTAGGTTCGATCCCTGGCCCTGGCCAGGGTGCATTCAGAAGGCAACCAATCAATGTGTCTCTCTCACATCCATGTTTCTCTCTCTTTGTCCCCTTCCCCCTTTCCCTTCCACTCTCTCTAAAAATATCAATGGAAAAAATATCCTCTGATGAGAATTAACAACGAAAAAAGAATATGGAATTCATAAATACTAAAGAACAAATCACCAAAATATATAAACTAAAAACTGTGATGAATGATACAAGCACAACTATAGTAGGAGATTTTAGCATGCACTCACTATCTTTGATAAATTAAATATTTTATATTAATGCATATATGTGCATGTACTATATATATGTGTATTAAAATTAAGTTATATATACAAAGATATATGTAATATCTAGTTGTGTATATACTTTATATATCCTACCTAATAATAGACAAACATGGTAATTGACCGTACCTTTGTTACACCTCCCATCAGCTAATCAGCATGATATGCAAATCAACAGCCAACAAAAATGGCGGTTAATTTGGATACATAGGCTCCAAGTGGTGGAGAAAAGCCTGATGGCCTGGGGCCGGCGGAGCAGCGAGGCCTGACATTTCCAGGGCCATTGGATCAGCAAGGCCTCACAGCTCCAGGGCCGGCGGAGCAGCGAGGCCTGATGTTTCTGGGGCCGGTTCCGGCCAGAACTCGGCCAGAGCAAAGGCCTGGGCCCCGGTTGCTGGAGGCAAACCAGTACCAGCAGCCAGGGGAAAGGAAGGCCTATTGCATGAATCTCTTCATGCAACAGGCCTCTAATATATATATATATATATATATATATATATATATATATATATATATATATATTAGAGAGCTATCTTATTTACTATATAATTTAATAATATATATATTGTTTTCAGGTATCTATAAAAGTTTTACAAAAATGGGCACACGCAAAGCCCCCAAAAAACCCAAGTATAGTTTAGAAAGTAGAAATTACAAGAGCACAGCATGTTGATTACAAATAATAGGGATAAAATAAATTTGTTTCAAAATAAGAGATGATTATAACCAACAGTGAGAAACTGAAATAAACTGCCATAGAAAATTGAGAACAAAGATAAACAAACTGTCAATAAAAATGAAAGGGTAAGCAGTAAGAGATGGATAAAATGAATGAGTTTTAAAATAAGAGATTAAAAAATTGGACCAATGAAAAGTTTAAAAACAATAAATTAAAAAAAATAAAAGGAAAATTCAAGCATAAATGTAAGATTAAAACTTGAAAATGAAAATTAAGAAGTGAAAAGGTAAAGTAACATATTTCAAATATAATCATAAGTAGGAAAATAAAAATATTCTTAAAGGGCATGATTACAAAGAGAGAGGTTTATGACAGAGATAAATGAACAGAGAGAAAAGTCCCCCATAGTAGGGAAGGAGCGAAAGTTAATTGTGACAACCTGGAGTCTTGAAATAGAAAGAATGTGATGAAGTGCCGAGTAATGAAAAAGCAACGGAAACACAGAATCAAAGGAAATTTAAAAACCTGAGAGCAGACTTGTTTCTGGGAACTTGACAGACTGAGCTAACAAGATTCTTCTTTCAGCCATAAACAAGGAGGGATCTTGGACAAAATATGCCAACATAACTTTTCATAGCTGAACCCAAAAGACAGGAAGGGAAATCAGCAGGTGCAACAACAAAGAAGAAACTCAGCAGAGGGCTATGGAGGCTGGAGCATGGACAAGTCTGGTCTACGTCCCTGGAAGGCAGAGACTATGTTGGAGATGGGAGTGAGGAAAGCTGATTGGGAACAACCCGTGGGGGAGTGAGGGCCACAAGAGGGGGCAGAGGTGGAAAGTGAACTGGGGTGCTTTGCAATGAAGTCCTCAGCTGACCCTACAGGGCACTTTGGAGGTGAGATATCTCTAGTCAAAAGGCCAGACCTTTACCTCCATAGCAGATACCTTCATATTGGCCCCAAAATGTGGTGTGACCTTGAGGGGAGGGCAAGTCCTTGAGAGAGACTGCTGAGAGCAGGTAGCCAGCAGCCAAAGCTCCCAGCATGCTGGGGGAATGAGACCTTCAGCTCAGGGCTCTGAGGTGGTTCTGGAGAGGTCCATACAATTTTCTTTGATGAGATGGGTAACTTTCATTTCAACTTTTTCCCTCCCACAATTCATTTAGCTCTGTCTCTGTAATGTTGACATTTTGGAATATTTGTTCTTTTGGGGTTGTTAGGAAGGTACAAATAAGTGGTCCCCTGCCCCGTCTCCCACAGGTATACAAAGACACTTACATAGAAGCTACTTATGTACAAATATATTAATCTTAGTGGTATTTATATTACCAGGAGAATAATTGACAATGACCAAAATACCCCAAAATATAAGAATGATAAAATTATGTACAGCTATTAAAATGATGTTTTCAAAGAATGGGCATTAAGATATTAATATCTGCATTTACACTGCATAGATTTATTATTCTATTATTAAACATTTGTTATTTAAAATTTTATTCTAATTGCTATTGCATAAAAAAATATGAAGGCAAATAGATCAAAATCATGTCAGGATTTGGCTCTAAAATGTACAGATTTTTCAGTACTTTTTATTTTCCACATGATCTAAGATTATGTATTATTTACAATTATAAAAAAATCAACGTTGTTTATAAAATAAAAACATAATTATGCTGAATTAGACTTAATTTTCAAATTTATATTTGATGTGAAAAAATATAGTGATAATGAAACATTACTATATTGAGAGCAGATTTTCAATATTTTTCACATTTTTAAAATCTTATTTTTAACACTATTTTCAAGGTGAATGGAGTGGAAAAAGTAAATCTTGAGTGTTTCTTAGTTCTTTTCTTAACTTATCTAAAGTTTTTCTTGGGAGATAAGAGCTCCCAAAATATGTGTTTCCGTGTGTGTATGTGTGAGTGTGTGTGTGTGTGCACATGTGCACATGCCTACACACATTTGACTTCTATTGTCTTTTGGAGCTTTTCCTATGCCTATTTCAATTGTTCTAAAGTTCCCATTGCATATGGTTCCCACTAGTTATTGGGACATGGTCAAATGACATTCTCCTAAGGCTCCAAATCTCACTAGTGGCTAGCCCATAAGCAAGGAAGAAATCCAAAAATCTACAGAAAAAAAAGAAAACAATAAATTGCATCATTCAAGGGATTTTTAAATGAAGAAACTATTCGGTACTAGACATTTCAGTTTGACAAAGCTGATCCTGCGGATTCAATTTCCATAAATCCTTTCAAGTGTTTAACCAACTTTTCTCATTTTGCAAAAATATCTAACAAAATCACAGGCAGAACAATTGTTCTTGACATCATAAAAGTTTAATATCTTATTTATCAATTTTTGCTTGCTTTGCTTATGATATAGGAACTGGTCAGATATTTTTAAGAATCTGACAAACCATACACTTGGAAATTGTGAACAGACCCATATTAGTTTTCATTATTGTTATGGCTTTCTTTTTTTTTGTTTTTTGTTAATCTTCACCTGAGGATATTCTTCCACTGATTTTTAAAGGGAGTAGGAGGGGGAGGAAGGCAGAGAGAGAGAGAGAGAGAGAGAGAGAGAGAGAGAGAGAGAGAGAGAGAAACTTAGATTGATTGCCTCCTGCATGTGCCCCAACCAGAAACCAGAGCCAGGGATCAAACCTGCAAACCCAAGTAGGTGCCCTTGACTGAGAAATGAACCCTGAACCCTTCTGGGCATGGGCAAATGCTCTAACCACTGTGCACATTGGCCAGGGCAGTTGTTGTGGTTTTCTTCTCCCGTTTCCTCTCTCTCCCTCTTTTTTTCCCCTCTCTCTTTTCCTTCCTTTTAGACAGAGTTCCTAATTCCTTAGCTCCAATTCATGTTGTACTCTCTCACCATTCTTTCTCGCATCGTTTCCTTCTCCCTCCATGTCTGCATTGCTTTTCCACATTTCACAGTGAATGTCAATGTGCTGGAGTGTGCACGGAATGGGGAGGGTTACTGAGAACCATGATTTTAGAAGCTTATGTGTTTGAGAGCCTGTGAAATCCTCCCTGGCCTCAGAGATTTTAAATTGTTTCAATCTATATTTTCTTTGACTTTTATGCTTTTAAAGTTTCACATCCAATAACCACATTAGTATCCAGAGCATGGATTTTTTTGCGTTTGACAAAGCTGATCCTGTGGATTCAGTTTCCATAAATCCCTTAAAGTGTTTAACCAACTTTTCTCATTTTGCAAAAATGTCTAACAAAATCACAGGGGAAAACAATTGTTCTTGACATCACAACAGTTTAATATGCTAACTTATTCATTAAATTGTGCTTCACATCAATGGAAATCCTCAGTTCTACAAACTATCATTTTTTAAATAGCAATAAGGGTTGATAATGTCACAATACAATCTCCTAGTACCCGAGTTCATACATATTGTTGCACAGAAACCAAAGGAAATATCTCTTAGGAGAAATAATTTACTATCTATTGAGTAACTATCTTTACATCTAAAATGGGGCACCAGCTATAAGTCCAGATTTTTCTTTCCAACTTTTTTTTTTAAATCTTTGAAACACTAAATGAAAAATAATGCAAGCAAAACCCAGAATGTACTTCTGGGAGGAATAAAAAACACGGGCAGAAGAGAAAAGTGGATCACGTGATTTGAAAAAAAATAACGACAAGCTGGTGGGAGACAAATGTGACAATGACTAAATCACACAAACTCTGCTTCCTCAGATCATGGTTTTCCCTGGCAAGAGCTGAGGTTTTCCAGCACTGACATCTGGCCCTTTGATGAGATACCACAGTGCAGCAGAACATGGAACTCACAGAGATTCCACTTCGTGTGTCAAAGGATGACACATTAGTTCCATAGACAACTTAGAACACAAGTTCAAGAAACATCTGTGCTTTCGCGTTCTCAGATCCAGAGCTCCGTGAGGTTACCTCGAGTCCTCGCCTGGAAGTCCAGGGGGTGTTTGTCTTGCAGATGTTGCTGGTGTTTATAGCGAGGCCAGTCCTCTGGAATCTCAGCACCTCTGCAAGATCAGTTGGTTCTGTGTGTCACGAAGCTTACATCCATGTGCATTCCATCCATTAGGTTACAAAACACACAGGTTTTCAACCAACCCACTTGCCCAAAAGGGCTGATTCAAAGTTTTAGGGAATCAGTTCACATATGTCCAGGTGAATATGGTGAGAGAATAACAGGCTTATATGTCCACTAGAGATGGAAGAAGGGAACAGAAGAAAAGCTAAAAGTGTCTTGGAGAAAGAACCTTGGCATGCTTCCCAGAGATGACACAACTGAGTAGATCATCAGACTCAGCCAGCCCTGACACCAGCCTGGAGACATCCAGTCAGAGTTCTGGACACCAGCAGAGGTACAATAACAATGGGAAAGGAGAAATCTTGGCGACACAGCTGTGATCAGATCAGGGTATTCTTCACTTAAGTCCCACCCAGCTTTCTCTTTGAGCCAACTCATTCAGTCTTTGTTTCAGCCCCTAAAACTATCCCCATGCTCTTGTCCTGTCTCATGAGCCTCATGTCCTTTGCTGCCCTTTTAAATGGCCAAAAGAATTACAGTCCCCAGACTGCTCTTGTTCTTGAGGACAGAAGCTGCATATTAGTTATTTTCTATTTTTCAATATTTTCTGGCACATATTTAATTCCTCATCTTTCCACCTTTACAAGGTCTGCTTCCTTTTTAGGAGCTCTACTTTGTTTTCTATGCTTATTCCCAGCCTCCCTAAGCCCCCACTCTCCCCACCCCACATGATCCTATTACATAGGACCTTCTTCTGAGCTAGAGGCCAAATAAACATTCTGTGTGAAGGTGTTAGCTTATGACAGCTTAAAGCATTTCCTCTCTTTAGCAAATGTGCAAAGGGAATCACTGAAAAAAAAATTTAAAAACCTTTAGGAACCAAAAAAAAAATAAGTTGCTGATAAAATTCTAGGGACCTGGGGAAGAGGTAGAGACAAAAGTAAATTTTTAGAGCAGGGGTTCTATTGATCACCCCTTAAGCTTCAGCACTGAGGCTGCTACTGATTTTAAGTATTTCTAACACTGAGCTTCCCTAAGGAGGTGTAAGCACATCCCCTCAGCCTTGTCCTTGAGTAGTTTTGGGATTGGATGGGGTGAACATGAGCAAGAAGTGTTTGAGTGCCTGTGCTTTTCAGTTGCCCCTGCAGCACTGACAGTTTTTTGGCCATTTCACTCCTATTAACAGGCTTCCTCACTAGACACAGGGGCTTACGGGCCAACTCTGCCAGTCTCCTTGGCATTATCTAAGTCACTGCAGTTCCATGAAAAGGTAAGGGAAGATATAAATCAATAAAGGTTTAGAATCATATTTTTTTTTCAATTCCCAACCCCAAATCTGATGCTAAGCAGCACAAAATAGTAGGAAAGACTTGAAGTCAAAAGTCTGGGGCTCCGAGCAACTTCCTTGTTAGTAAACTGTAATCTTTGGGAAATCTCTCGACATGTCTGAATTTCCATGTCAAACTATCTAATGGGTAATGTGTAGAGGTCCTATTTAACATATAAGAATGTAGTGAAGATCAATGAGATACTAAAGGTAAAAATGTTTTTAAAAACATTAAGTGCTATATAAAGTTATGAATTTTAATCTTATCTATTGTAAAACATATGACTATATAGATGACATCAAAAAGCACTGGATGTATTTTTTAATTCCCCTTTGTGCAGAGACAAGTAGTTTCATCAGCATTAATTTTTACATTATTTCATTAAATAATAGGACCTTCATATCAAGGCACATAGCAACCAATAATAAAGACATTTCATGCCTTTCTTTGCTAAATGTAGCTAATGGCTAGGTGCTAGCCCATAAGATGTGGCTATAAGTGATATGTGCAACTTCCTTCCATGTCCTCTCTTTGTTGTCTTAAATGTAGATGAGATGGCAGGAGCTGCAGCAGCCATCTTGGGCCAGGAGATGGAATCTGCACATTAGGACAAGAGAGCAAGAGAGTGCCTCGGTTTCTGGTAATGTCACACACCAGTTATCCAACCAGTTTGTCTTTTAAGTAAGAGAACAATTCTTCCATCTTATTGAAGTCACTAACATTTTGAGTTTCTTTGTTAAATCAGCCAAATGG